>NC_092109.1:10379042-10546542 GCF_045679555.1 Salvelinus alpinus
TTCTCATAAAATGTAAATATGTTTTCTTTTGGAAATTGTAGAAATAAAACATTTTCCTTCCTCAGACGTTCTAGCTAGGCAGGCTAACGTTAGTTAGCTAATTAATTAGCTAGCGATCATACAGTAGGCGTAAATTAATAATTATATATTTAATGTAAGTAGACATGCACTCATCATTGACTGTAGCGCATATAAAGCACCCACAAGCCGCTGGTGGCTGAAAACAAAATCAAATCAAAGTTTATTTGTCACGCGTGCCGAATACAACAGGTGTAGTAGACCTTACAGTGAAACGCTTACTTACAGGCTCTAACAAATGGTGCAAGAAAAGGTATTAGATGAATAGGTAAGTAAAGAAATAAAACAACAGTAAAAAGACAGGCTATATACAGTTAGGAGGCTATAAAAGTAGCGAGGCTACATACAGACACCGGTTAGTCAGGCTGTTTGAGGTAGTATGTACATGAATGTATAGTTAAAGTGACTATGCATATATGATAAACAGAGAGTAGCAGCAGCATAAAAAGAGGGGTTGGGGGTGTGTTGGGGGGGCAATCATCGCGGGATGAAGGAGTGACGAATTTCCGGCCAAGGGTGGTCCATTTAAAATTCATTCCTTTCTCCCTCGCCCCTTGCCCTGTAAGTGTATACTCGTTAGACGTCATGACACGTCATCAGAAGTGTCCACTTAATTTGAGGGCAGAGGGGATAGTGTGTCTTTTAAGTGTTTGGACCGTAAACCCATGTCTTTTTTCGATGAACCGAAAATGTTGGCTCCATTCACATAAAAGAGCCGTTCAGATGGCTCCCAAACAGCTCTTCGTTCAGTAGTGCTTAAACATGTATGACAAACCATGAAAAAATAGCAGATGTCTAAACTGTGAGTTGAAATACATTTTTAACTGACGAAATTAGCTCGCTGGTGTTGTTTTTTTACACAATGCAAAAATAAAGTGTGGACCATAATGAGGCTCTCTCGTCACTTGGACCTTTTGTTCCTGCAATGAGGAATTACCATCTTCCGAAAATGTTTTTATAACGTATCTACAGATAATCGTTCAAAAAGCAGTAGCCTGTAGCCTAGCTGTAGGCCTAAGCAAATCAGGGAGCCAAATGAACGGCTCTTTCACACATGCAATTTGGTTCCCGACGTTCACCAAAAAAGATCTGTTTAAAACGAGTCGTTAATTCACGAACGACCAATCACTAACTCATACAAGAAAGCAGAGAACACATTAGAAAGGATCGCACTGGGAGGATGCGAGGAGATACCGCTGACACATATACGAACCGCCAGCGAGAAGACCACTGACCCAGCCCGCAGCATTATCAATAATAACGTTACATAACCAGCAGTATAGACAATACACTTGTTTGAGCTATACGACCTAAGTTGTAATGAAGTAGTTAGCTAGTTATGCTAACATTACGTAAAACCTTATCTAGCTTCCTTGCCTAATCAAAAGTTAGGTACCTAGCTACATAAGCAGCAATAACGATATCTGACGTCGTTAGATAAGTTAAACCTTCTCAAGTTCTCCAATGTCACCCCACTACTCCGCACATTCCACTGGCTTCCAGTTGAAGCTCGCATCAACTAGGACAGCAGAGTCCTTGCCCATCTTCAAAAGACACTTGAAACCATACCTCTTCAGAGTATTTTAAATAATCCCCCTCAATTTGATTTGCGCATGGCTTTTGCCAAAAGGGGTATGATTTGTTGACATATTTGTAATTAAAACGCAACCTTAATTTACTCGTTGTGACTCACTGAGGTTCCAAACTCCTTTTTAGATGAGACTGACTTCATGTCAAATTATCCTATTTACACTTTGTAGTCAATTTTGGCACTAGAATAAATGTTTCTGACTCATTTTGATGCCACATTGACCGTTTTCAAAGGGATTAGTTACTTTTTAGTGGCAGTCGCTCTTTAAGAGCTTTGAGACCTGGAGCAGCTCATACTAGTGATGCAGTCTGGTCTCATAGAGTAGACGAAACATAGTAAAAGCAAATCCAAGACCCTCAAATGAGTACGGTATGTTATGGTTACATGAGACAGAAGGTTACTTAAGGCAAAAATTAAAGCACGGTGGATGGGTAAGCGTATAACGCGAACATCTAGTAACCCAAAGGTTGCATGTTGATGCTCATCATGGACAACTTTAGCATTTTGCCGAATTAGCAACTTTGCAACTTCTTACTACTTTTTACCTACGTTGCAACTACAGTACTTAGCATTAGCTAACCCTTCCCCTAACCTTAACCCTAGCCTAGCTACGATTAGCTACCTAGCGAACGTTAGCATTCGCTACCTAGGTAATGTTAGCCACAACAAATTGGAATTCGTAACATATATACTTTTTGCGATTTCGTAACATATTGTACAAATTACAATTCTTCACAGATCACACAAAATGTAATTTGCAACATATCATGTGAAATGGATGATGGAGATTGACAAATGAATACATACCATACGAAACATTAGATATTTTACAAATTGGTATGTCCTGGATTTACAATTACTATGTTACATCTACACCTGAGTTCAGGTTGCAGCATGGGAATTCCAAGTTAGCGGTCCAAACACTTAAAAGACACACCCACATCCAATTACCCTCGCCTTATGCCCTTGGGGGAATCCCGTGGCCATCTGGGAGGGCGGTCCAAATGATTAGCCAAGCAAGGGAAGTTTGCAACGTAAGTCCCTCAGCCCTCGTTTTTAGTCGGCTCTGCGATTGTACAATTATGTTCACTCTGGGGCCTGAAACTCCCCATAATTAAATTCACAATGATTGTACATCCGCTAAGAAAAGTCAGTGAAAACTTTAAAACAACATCAATGGAGAAGTCAACATACAAGTGTAAATAAAAATGAATCCAAATAAGTTAGAAATTGTGCTACTAATGCACATGATGGCACAAACACTTCTCATAAAATGTAAATATGTTTTCTTTTGGAAATTGTAGAAATAAAACATTTTCCTTCCTCAGACGTTCTAGCTAGGCAGGCTAACGTTAGTTAGCTAATTAATTAGCTAGCGATCATACAGTAGGCGTAAATTAATAATTATATATTTAATGTAAGTAGACATGCACTCATCATTGACTGTAGCGCATATAAAGCACCCACAAGCCGCTGGTGGCTGAAAACAAAATCAAATCAAAGTTTATTTGTCACGCGTGCCGAATACAACAGGTGTAGTAGACCTTACAGTGAAACGCTTACTTACAGGCTCTAACAAATGGTGCAAGAAAAGGTATTAGATGAATAGGTAAGTAAAGAAATAAAACAACAGTAAAAAGACAGGCTATATACAGTTAGGAGGCTATAAAAGTAGCGAGGCTACATACAGACACCGGTTAGTCAGGCTGTTTGAGGTAGTATGTACATGAATGTATAGTTAAAGTGACTATGCATATATGATAAACAGAGAGTAGCAGCAGCATAAAAAGAGGGGTTGGGGGTGTGTTGGGGGGGCAATCATCGCGGGATGAAGGAGTGACGAATTTCCGGCCAAGGGTGGTCCATTTAAAATTCATTCCTTTCTCCCTCGCCCCTTGCCCTGTAAGTGTATACTCGTTAGACGTCATGACACGTCATCAGAAGTGTCCACTTAATTTGAGGGCAGAGGGGATAGTGTGTCTTTTAAGTGTTTGGACCGTAAACCCATGTCTTTTTTCGATGAACCGAAAATGTTGGCTCCATTCACATAAAAGAGCCGTTCAGATGGCTCCCAAACAGCTCTTCGTTCAGTAGTGCTTAAACATGTATGACAAACCATGAAAAAATAGCAGATGTCTAAACTGTGAGTTGAAATACATTTTTAACTGACGAAATTAGCTCGCTGGTGTTGTTTTTTTACACAATGCAAAAATAAAGTGTGGACCATAATGAGGCTCTCCTGTCACTTGGACCTTTTGTTCCTGCAATGAGGAATTACCATCTTCCGAAAATGTTTTTATAACATTGTCAGAACATGAACGATTATATCGTTCAAATGTGGGAATTGCAATGATAACTTTCTTAAAATATAGTAACTGTTGATGTAACATATCAATTACTTTATGAGGATTGGCCTATGTATTTTTTAGGCAATATATATATATATATATATTAGTCTTCAATATATATTTGTCTTCAATTTGCTGTTACATCAAACCTGTTCACAATCGTTCATGTTATAAATATAATCGTTCAAAAAGCAGTAGCCTATAGCCTAGCTGTTGACCTATGCAAACCAGGGAGCCAAATGAACGGCTCTTTCACACATGCGATTTGGTTCCCGACGTTCACCAAAAAGATCCGTTCAAAACGAGTCGTTAATTCGCGAACGACCAATCACTAGCTCATACTAGAAAGCAGAGGGCACATTAGAAAGGATGCGAGGAGCTACCAGCCACTGTTACCGCTGACACATATACGAACCGCCAGCGAGAGGACCACTGACCCAGCCCGCAGGGCGCAGCCTCTATGCTGTGCAATAGAGTGGCCGTGGGTGGTGTGTGTGGGGATTTCTAAATGATTTCTTATACGCTCTTTTTCTAACACCATGGTGCTGGGCAAGGTGAAGACTTTAGCCGTCTGCTTCGACTATCTCAACGACAACAATGTTCCTGTTTACTCCGGTGGTGATTCTGTATCCGGGAGGGTGATCATCGAAGTCGCAGGCGAGGTTCGCGTCAAAACGCTGAACATAACCGCCAGAGGAGTAGCCAAGGTGCGGTGGACAGAGTCCCGCAACGCTGGGGCCAACACTGCCTACACTCAGAATTACACCGAGGAGGTGGAATACTTAAACCATAGCGACACGTTAATAGGAGAGGAGAGAGGTAAGGGACAACCACATCATAATTACCACTCATTCTCACAGAGATGTGCTGGCATCATTTTGAGAGTAGGCTATATGGATAGTGTTGGCCTAGTTCAGGTTGATCTGAAATAAATGGATAACCTAGAAATGGAACACGGTTGTACATCACCGGTTCCTGCTATGTTAGGGAGCTCTGCAGTGCCATTGCTGTGGTTATAGGCTACGCCATGTGTAAGTTACGAGTGATGGTGGTTTCAATTTCACATAAACTGCATAACACACACATCACACATTGATTGGAACAAATGACAAATGGCATTATGTGTGCCCCGTTGAGTTCTTTCAGTCAGGTGGGATAGTGGTCCTGATGCGACCAGATAGTCCTGGTGTAATGCATAGGTTTTCCTCGTCCAATTTAGGCTGTTTAATAACGCATGATGGGACATAAATATTTGATACATTTATGTTTTATTGTGACACATTACAATTAATGTAGATTCTACAGTAGTTGTGTTTTTATTCAGATTTAACAGTCATAACAAGTTGATAACGCCGTCTTTGCGTTTTATGTGGTGAGAGAAGAAACCGTAGAATTTAGTCCGAATTTGACCTGATTGGGCTAATCTAACCGAAAGCGGTTGAAGTTGGAATATTTTCGACGTTATTACTGTTTTAGTTGTACAATTTTATCAGGAGCATTCTTTCGCTGATAACATCCTGAAGTTTACTCCCTTTGTTAGAAGCGGTTCAAACCTGTTCACAAACTGGCTGAGGGACGCACGGGGGGAGACAAATCTCTGTCGCCTCTGATTGGTCGGAACTCCCACGTGTATATAGGATGACGTCATTGCTTCTAAGGAAATGACAATTATAAAGCATGCAAATGTGTCTTCAATTTGCTGTTACATTTCCATAGTGTACTGTAAAACTAATATATATATATATATATATATATATTGCCTAAAAAATACATAGGCCTATCCTCATAAAGTAATTGATATGTTACATTAACAGTTACTATATTTTAAGAAAGTTATCATTGCAATGACCAAAGATAAAATTCAGAGTAGTACCCTACTAGGCTACTGAGGTCCAGTTTCAGTCTGTAACAAAAGTCCCAGTGATATTTGCATAATAGCTGTTCTAGTGGGACATGTAAACTGATACAGCTAGGATTAATTCAGCATCTTTACAGGGCATAACAACACCAAGAGATTTAAAGGAAAAACAATCCCATAGTTAGTATACACCCGTAATAAAAATACACTCTTGACATAAGACAGCAATACAAACATATATGGCAGAGTAAGTCCGATCTCATAATTAGGACAGTAAATGCACCTCTGTGTGGGCGAATCAAGCTGTCGTTGCCAGGGTAATGTCTGAGAGCTGAAGCAATATTTTCTCGAGAGCATTTTATCCACCACAATATGACATCACCAAGACCTCCAGCAGAAGATTGGTTGCCTTCTCAGCGACTCACCGAACCTACCGGTACCCTAAATTCAGAATAGCCTTTATGAAAACAATGTTAATCAGAAGGGTTCATTACAGATGTAGGATCTTCATTTGATCACCGTCTTGAAGGAGGACCTTCCTGCAATGCAGGACAGTTTTTACAGTTAGGTTTAAAGGGCATCTGAAGTTTGTAATTTCCACTTTGAAATTTCAGACTTGATTTTCCCTTGTGAAAAATGTATCAACCCCTTCAAAAAATGTCTATTAATTATAATCCACATAATAATTCATATTTCCTGTTGCTGCCGGATTGTTTTCAGATGTAGCAAACTGGCTCAAAATAAGATCCTAAATCTGTATGTAGCTGGCTGGTAAATGATGTCATGTATGTGCTGATTATCTGTTTACCTCAGAGGTGTGCAACAGATTTGAACCTGGAAAGCTACATGGTATGCAGGCTTGTGTTCCAGGTCCACACTAACTCACCCTATTGAACTAATAGTGGTCTAAATAGTACATATGTGTAATGCAGGACATTTTAAACCTGTAGTGTATTAGAAGTAAAAAGGCTTCTGAAGTTTGTAATTTCCACGTTGAAATTTCAGACTTTATTTTCCCTTATACTGATCCCGGCAAAAATGTCAATTAATAATAATCCATATTTCCTGTTGCTGCTGGATTACTTTCCTGCTGTAGCAATCTGGCTCAAATTAAGACCCTACATCTGTAGACCCAGGTGTGTTAGTGCTGGGCTGTAGCTCTCCTGGACCAAAGCTGCCTGCCGGCTACACTGCTTTTATCTCACTTTGTGTTGAAGTACAGTGCATTCGGAAAGTATTCAGACCCCTTCACTTTTTCCACATTTTGTTATGTTACAGCCATATTCTAAAATTGATTGAATAAATGTTTTTCCTCATCAATCTACACATAATACCCCATAATGACAAAGCAACAACAGGTTTTTAGACATTTTTGCAAGTGTTTATTAGTTTTTGATGTTTTCCTAGTTTTTGTTGTACTGTAATAACCCTCATTGATGCTGTGTTGATTGACTGATTGCCTCTGATGAATTTGTAAAATAAAACATGCTGTTGGTTTTTAATAAAGATGCATAAATGTACCTGCTCTCGAGTCCCTCTTTATTTATCTCAAATACTACAGTCCATCTCTGCTGGCTCTCTGTTTGTCTGTGAGAATAACATGGCTGCTTTTACTGCTGCATGGCATGAGGGGTTTTGGTGAAATCTCTCCCCCTCTGTCTCTCCCTCCCTTTCTCTTTCCCTCCTCCCTGTATATCGCTCCCTGTCTCCGTTTCTTTTTCTTTCTGTCTCTCCATCCTCCCATATTACAGAACACATGGTCATTCATAAAGGGCCTTAGTCGAGGGGCGGGACCAGGCTAGCTTTGTTCCAATGGGAGGCTGAGTAGTAATGTTGCGGTGGAGTAGCCGGCTGAAAATCCACTGCTCATTCTGGTTCATACCGGTATGCGCCTGCTCTCCTCACTCTGCCGGTGTGACTTGACAACCACACACACCCACACAATGTTCTCTACACACACACACACACAATGTTCTCTGCTGACAAGATAACATGCGGGAGTACCGAGGTGGCAGGAAACAGATCTATACACACATCAACATAAACATTAATCAGTAACATGTAGATTGAGGAAGTGAAAGGGAATTCATGCTTCCTCTGCCTGGGTGTGTCTTCTCTGTACTGTCTGAAGTGTTCATGGATTAAATTAAATGCCATTTTGTATTTCATGCATTGACGACATGACTGGGTAATATTGAAATTGAACACAATGCCTGGGTTGTATGTGCTATAAAGTATTTTTTATGTGTGGTTATGTGTCAAAGTATTTTTTATGTGTCGTACAACATTTATTATCTTGGTGTTGCCTTGCACTGAGGCACTTGAAAGCACTAGGCAACTTGAAATCGCAACATGATACAATGAAATTAAATGGTGGGTGCGTGTCTATGCGTGTGTACACTGTGGTGTGTGCGTCAGGTATGGTATTTGGAATCTTGTTCTCCTGTGTTTCAGATGAAGACAGTCCAGAGGAGGCCCTGACTGTTCTCAACACAGGATTACACGAGTTTGCGTTCAGCTTCCTGCTACCACAGATGTACGTAACAGATGTACACACACAAACCTATAAAAGCCATAACATAAAATCCGAAACCCAAATATGGAATCATATCTAAAGATAGACCTGTAAGAAGTCTAATCCTATGAACCAATTTCCTCTCTCCCCTCGTCACCCTCTCTCAGGCCCCTGGCCACGTCGTTTGAAGGGAAGCATGGCAGTGTGAGGTACTGGGTGAGAGCAGAGCTCTACAGACCATGGCTGCTGCCTGTCAGAGTCAAGAAAGAGTTCACTGTCTTTGAACACATTGACATCAACACACCACTGCTGCTGGTGAGGAATACACACCATTAAAAATGGAGACACACAATTCAGTCCCATTCAAAATCCTATTTTCCCTAACCCCTAACCCATACTTTTACCGTGACCCAAAAAACCTAACCCTAGCGCCTAATCCTAAAACCAAGCTCCTAACCCTAGCTCCTAAACCTAACCCTAGCTCCTAAACCTGCTACTAACCCTAGCTCCTAACACTAGCTCCTAACCCTAAACCTAATTCTAACACTAATTCTAACCTTAACCCTAAACCACCTAGAAATAGCATTTGAACTTGTGGGAACACACAAAATGTTCCCACGTGTACACACACACACAAGCTGTCACACACGGCAATTTGTGACTTTGCCATTTCTGTGCGTATAGGCCCCTCAAGCTGGCACTAAGGACAAGACCCTGTGTTGCTGGTTCTGTGCCTCGGGACCCATCTCACTCAGCGCCAAGATAGAGAGGAAAGGATACACACCAGGTGAGAAAACACACACGTTGATTGGCTAACGATGATTTCCGCTCAATCTAACCACACACTGCTGAGAATGTTTCACAACACAACATGCTCAAACCCCAGAGGGAACTTACAGCACTGCAGATATAAATACTGCGCTGAGAGGTATTCTCAGGACACCACACACACACACAGTCCCGTACCCACACCTCCCCCATCTCAGCCTTTTTCTCCTATCCTCCTCTCTTAGGTGAGTCCCTCCAGATCTTTGCGGAGGTGGAGAACTGTTCGTCCAGGGTGGTGGTGCCCAAGGCAGCGCTGTGCCAGACCCAGACCTACTTCGCTAAGGGCAAGGCTCGACAGCTCCAGCAGCAGGTGGCGGCCCTGCGTGGGGACACCCTGCCCCAGGGGAAGAGCCAGAGCTGGGACGGAAAACTGCTCCACATACCCCCGGTCTCCCCATCCATCCTGGACTGTCCACTCATCAGAGTGGAGTACTCACTGATGGTGAGGAATGATAATAAACATAGTATAGTTGATATGGTAATACATGTGTTAATATGGGAGAATAGGAAATAAATAAATACCTCCTAAAATCTAACCGGTTTAGAAGGTACAGTGTATCAAAATGTGGGCTGTAAATAAGATAATATCTATCTCTCCCTCTCTCTCTCAGGTGTATGTGGACATCCCTGGGGGGTTGAACCTGTCTCTGTCGTTGCCGTTGGTGATCGGGACCATCCCCCTCCACGCATTCACCAGTCGAACCAGCAGCATCAGCAGCTACTGTTGTACCGTCAGCTGGCCAGAGAGACCTGAGGGTACGACATACACCTGTGTGTGGAGTGTGTGTACTGTGTGTGTGTGTTTGTGTGTTCTCCCATGTTAATTGCATGTCGTGTGTGTATTCACAGCTCCCCCCAGCTACAGTGACCTGGCGGTGACAGAGGAGCAGAGGCGGGGCTGTCTGGAGCGCTGTGAGGGGTTAGAGGTCAACCAAGAGGGCCAGGGAACGCTGCAAGCTTACATCACAGAGTTCAGATTCCAGCCCCCACCGCTCTACTCCGAGGTACACTCACCCACACACACACACACACACCACGCATGCACGTACATACTGTACATACACACTATTGTAGGTCAAACTGGCCTAATCTCTCTCTGTGTTCCTCAGGTTGACCCTAACCCAGAGCCGAGCTGTGGTGGTCAGGAGACCCGACCCCTGACCCTCTCGCTGAGGACAACACTGACCTGCTCAGAGCAAACAGGCAACTACACATACAGATGAATCCAACATGGCCTCCATTATAGCCCCCTACTGGAGCCAGTCACCTACAGATGGATC
This sequence comes from Salvelinus alpinus, assembly GCF_045679555.1. Lineage (NCBI taxonomy): Eukaryota > Metazoa > Chordata > Actinopteri > Salmoniformes > Salmonidae > Salvelinus > Salvelinus alpinus. The sequence goes on from NC_092109.1 coordinate 10,389,541, forward strand.
CAACATGGCCGCTGCTACAGCCCCCTGAAGTGGGACCAACATGGCCGTCTCATCCTTAGTTTCCTCAGGATGGGGTCCATTGATGTTAACAGACACAGGGGTGTCAGCTGCGAGAGACACTGTGTGGAGAGGCCAGGAGATGCCTCAGTGTGACCAACATGGCGGTTTTCTGCTGGTCAGGATGAACAGATAGTGCCTAGACCCAGCTTCTGATACATATGACCATTACATGGCACATCTAAGACTAGAAAGGAGAAGAGGGGAAGAAGAAAAGGGAGACAATCCACTGTTGGAAACAGTGGTCAGGAATCTCCTCCAGCCTCAGAGTGAATTTTGCACATGCCTTTCTCGTTGTTTGTCTACTTGACTTCCACAGCTTTTCTTCCTCAACGCTCATATATGCTGCAACGTGTCCGTCGTCTTCTCACCACCATTACTACGTAACCAGAAACTGAACACAGACTCTTTTAGAACAAACTAAGAAACAAATGAAAATAGACGTTTTTAGAGAGATGTGTTAATGTGTCTTGGGTTTTCTTGAATGGGGAATGTCGTACATGGTGAAATGACTAGTGTGTAACAGACACAGGTGAAGCACTCACTCACACTCTGTCTTTCTGGTGTCTTTCCTCAATAAACCCTCCACAGATACAGTACCCTACAAATCACTTGTTTGATTGTAGTATATGGACATATGACACAGGGAGAAGCTCTGTATTACATAAGAGGGAGAGCAACAGACAGATGTAAAAAATAAAAAAAAAACATTTTCAATGTTTACAGGTCAATTGTGGTTTTGAAAACAAAATCAATCCACCCGAGATTGTAATTCAAAGATTAGCTCTACTTCCAAACTGATACAAAGTGCAAAATATTTTTGTATTTGTTTTTCTATGTTTGTGTACGTGACACTATTATTGCCATTACTGAAATTACTGCAATCACGATCTTCCTTTGTATGAAATAAAGAAGCCTTTTTGTAGAAACTGTTTGAGCTGTGTACGCCTTAGTTCAGTGGAGTATTAGCAGGGTTATTGGGCCCCACTATCACTGTGTCTACACTACATTAGGGTTTGGAGAGAGCTGTCTGTTCGATCTGCCTCTCATGGGCTCTTGTCTCCCGCCCTCTCTTCCCCTCTACCCGCTCTCTTTCTCCTCCCTCTCTGTCTCTCTCTTTCCATTCCAATGTCTGAGAGACAGACGGGACAAGGGAGCGTTGTCTCCTCCAACACGCTCTTTCGCTCTCTTTCTCACGCACATACATGTACACACACACACAGCTCTACAGGCAGACAATCCAAAACAGACATGCGTCATGGGTCCCAGGAATGTTCACATTTGTAAGCACTCAAATCAGCCTAGTAAGTATCTTACCGCACACAAAGAGAACAGATGTTGGCTAAGGCTAATTTTAACAACTAACCTAGTTCCATTCTGGGGTCTGGACAGATTCTGTAGTTTAATCTCTGACACTACATCTAATCTGATCTCTATCCATCCATGTTCGCTCTTTACCTCTAGCCCCATTTTCTAACATGCATCCTTTGGCTTTGTCCTGATTTTATCCACATTCTGATTGTGCCCACATTTTCAGACAGGTGTAAACGATTAAAAGACAGTGTCTGGAAATCTTAATGTAGACAGATCTGGACAGTGAAACCATTTAAATCATGATCCCACCTTCTAAAATCATTGACAAGTGGCACCATTGAGTTATGGCATCAATATGTGTCTTAAAATAAATAAATACATATTATTTTTTTTTAAATGCTGTCAAACAGTTAGCATAAAAGGGGAGGGACCAGGAAATCTGCTCACAAAACGGACACGATGGATGCGAAACACATTTTATTACCATGTGTAGACATATTTTGGAAAATGTGGGCACAATCAGAATGTGGACAAGATTTCAAGAATTCACAACAACAAAATAAAATACTAAGGGTACTAAGCTAACACATGGAATTGTTTTAAAATGGTAATACCACAGATTATTTAGCTGTTTGATTTGGAATTTAAGGAGCCCTTTGGGTTTCCCACATTTTTTTTTGGGGGGGGGATAAAATATAAAATCTGGCCTTTACTACTGTAGCCCATAGAAACGCATTGAATAACACATTCATAAATGGCAAAAAAGACAGTCAAAAAATGTGTCACAGGGGACCTCCCGAGTGGCACAGCGGTTTAAGGCACTGCAGTGCTTAAGCCGTCACTACAGATCCGGGTTCGATCCCGGGCTATGACGCAGGCGGCCGTGACCCTGAAGACCTATGAGGCGACGCACAGTTGGCCCAGCGTCGTCTGGGTTAGGGGAGGGTTTTGCTGGCAGGGATGTCCTTGTCCCATTGCGCTCTAGTGACTCCTGTGGCGGGCCGGGCGCATGCACGCTGACACAGTCGCCAGTTGTACAGTGTTTCCTCTGACACATTGGTGGGGCTGGCTTCCTGGTTAAGTGAGCAGTGTGTCAAGAAGCAGTGCCGCTTGGCAAGGTTGTATTTCGGAGGACGCATGACCTTTGCCTCTCCTGAGTCCGTACGGTTGCAGCGATGGGACTAACTACCAATTGGGGAGAAAGGGGGGTAAAACGTTTTGTTTTTTAATCATAAGGAATAAGGTTCTGAGGTGTCTGTCCTATATCCAGGAGATATAAGAAAGCTCAGAATATATATATTTTTTAATTGGGACACATATTTAACACTTTATTTTTGTTGGCACAAACTACTTCCATACTTCCATTCGTTTCTATGGGTTTCCTTCAGATGAGTTTGTAGCTCAAACGGTTCAGACGCTACAGACCGTTTTCAGAGGAGTCTAGTATAGGAGTCTACTATACTTTTACTTGCGACGTTTAAAATAACGGATAAATAAATAGTATAGTTAAATGCACTAATGAGGAATAATGCTTACATCTTGAAGATCTGCATGCTCATCCCCAGAATCTTTTTATGTGTATATTTTTTAAGGATAAAGTTAAGAACATTAACAACTTCATGGTTAAGAACACTATAACAGTATGGAAGAAAATGAAACGTATTCTACAAGAACCAATATCATTCCCTAAAAACACAACCTTACGGAACTATCCTTGGATAGCTTTTCAGAATTCACCGATAAATTGGCCCACATGGAAAACTAAAGGCATAGAAACCATAAATTACTTGGTAAAAGGAAATACATGTATTTCCATGACAGAATAAAAAAGCAATTTTGGACTAACCAATGTAGATATTTTCAAATAGATCCAACTTAAATGTTTCATATCCATTTAAAAAAAAGTTTTTGGGACATCAGAGCAATCTTGAGGGAACTCTATTTCAGTCAAAAAAAGGATGTTCATATAATAGGTAAGATATACAAAACCTGGTAGAGAGCCTATCCAACTGACAACCTCTTAGAAAAAAATAGAAACTACTGCGACCAAGGCTTAAAAATAACTGATATTGGCACAAGATGGAGGGAATGTTGGAACAAGTCCAAAAGTTATTACATTTTACATTTAAGTCATTTAGCAGACGCTCTTATCCAGAGCGACTTACAAATTGGAAAGTTCATACATATTCATCCTGGTCCCCCCGTGGGGAATGAACCCACAACCCTGGCGTTGCAAGCGCCATGCTCTACCAACTGAGCCACACGGGACCACGTAGTTAAAAAGTTGACTGTCCGAAGAATTACAATGTAAATGTACTTCTATTCCATCTGTGTGCATATTTTAAGACATGGCATATGAGGGTGCAGTGATTACTTTTCTCGTCAATGATCTTGAGAAAACGCTTACTTAAAAACTGGAAATTTACATTTACATTTTTACATTTAAGTCATTTAGCAGACGCTCTTATCCAGAGCAACCAATCCTCCATCGTTAACACAATGGAAAGGTAAAATTCTTTATTATCTAAATGTTGAAAGTGCGTGGGCAACAGAGAGAAACAAAATGGTGCAATTTGAGGCCATGTGGCGAAGAGTGATGCGTGCGCTGAGATGGGGGGTGCGAGCAGGTTGGTCTGGGCAAGGGTGATGTTGTGGATGTTTGTGTGCGTCTGTATGTTGTAGTTTGTATGTGGATGTTTTGTATTGTTTATCAAATATATTCATAAATAAAGCATTTTAATGAATGTGGACAAGATCAGGACAACGGATGAGCCAAGTATAAACAAGGCTTCTGTCAAGTCATTTATTTCTTTCCGTCTATTCATCCCTCTCCTTCCATGCCCATCTTTCTGATTCTCAGGGTTAGGTCATACTCTGTATACTATGGCAATACTGTAATGGGCACTGCAGGATAGAGTGACAAAGATCTTTAAAAAGTGTGCTGATGAACCATTCCCAATGCACAAACGCACCCACCCCCACACAACACATAGAGAAAGGCCCTAGCCATAGAGTTTCTAAACCAAGAGGCGCAACATTGCGGGGACGCTTGCTAAACAGACTAATCAAACCAGGCTGGGATTTGGGGTTAGAGAAGTTAATGAGAAAAGTTAAACATCCTTAGTTGTTAATTTTCTCGAAATCTAAAGGCACAACCTAGATTTGAGTCAATGTCTTAAGTAGTTGAACTTGTTATTACTCCAAGCTCGTGAGATTGGCAATCTGACACGCTTGCATTGTTGGGCAAAAACAACTTTAACGCGAACGGCTGGCTTTGATTTGATGGCCTGCACATTCGCAGTTCGGCTCGAGACGACCGTTAGACCCGTTGACGTTTTTCTACAGATGAGTTTAGCAGCTAGCCAACGTTGCCATGACATCGCCTACAAGTGTGATCGCAGATTTCTATTGGAGTAGCAGTTTTATCTTGACACTGTACTGTCTTTGCCCAAGCGTGCGTATCTGAGAAAGGCATTCGTTATAAAAAAAAAAACACTTCAAATTTTCAGTTTCACATGTGAAATCACAGCTTATTTACATATGAAACCATATTTTCACATGTATTACATTTTAACACCAACTTTCACGTGAGAGGACAAACATGTTCTCACCTCACATGTGAGGAGGATATGTAGTTTTACATGTGAAAAACTTTTTCATGTGAAAATCTCAAGTTCACATGTGGAATTGAAAATCTATCACGTGGAAATAACATTTTCAGTTTCACATGCAAGAAAACTCCACATGTGAAAATCTCACTTTCACACATGGAATTTCATTTTCACATGTGAAAATATATCACGTGGAAATCAAATTTGCGTTTTCACACGTAAGAAACATTCACGTGAACATTTTACTTTCATATGTGGAATTGAAGGTTCAAATGTGGTGAAATGGTGTTATTCTCTTCACATGTGAAAAATTTGGTGTTAACATGTTGCACAAGCAATGTTTACACATATGGAATTGCTAATTCGGTAAAAAGGTAACTAAGCCTAACTGAGTATAATAATGAAAGTGTGTTAAAAAATATTTTGTACTATTCCTGAGCCATCCATTCGGAGTGTTACTGCTGCAGGCTTCTCTTATTCATACGTTGGTCAGCGATCGTTGGATGAATCCCAGTGAAAAGAACAGAGAAGTTAGCGCTCCGTTTCTCCATATTGATCCTTTTTAACATGTTAAAATTAGAGCTGTCAGTTGTTTAATTAACTCAAGGAGGGCTTTGGCGGTCACAAAATTTTGTCAGCCGGTGATTGTCAAGCAAATAACTGTCGGTCTCACAGTAATTGACCGTTAATTAACATAAACACATTCATTATCTCCCTGGCTTCCACACATAGCCTACAAGCTACTGATGCAGACCTTTGGAACATGTACATTTTACAAGTCATCTACAAGTCTAATAAATCTATGTAATATAGCCTACACCTTCACAATAAATCCATTATTTACTTTAGACAGGTCCAAAGAAACATGATATGAAGGAAATGTAGTCTATTTCAGAAGAACAGAATAGCATACTCTGAGTTGTCCTTATGTTAGGTCCTGATCTGGCTATGCCAAGTGGCTGTGGGCTACACTAGTTAATTTAGCAGAAAAGATTTGCTTAGATTTCCGTGGCATTATTTTATATTATTTTAAATTATGAAGAATACAATTGAACAAAGCTGAATTAAATAGAAAGTATATTTTCTCCAAACGATTTGAGGGAGTGTGCACATGCGGCTATTCTGTGTTGAGCGGTTAACAAAGAAATAGGTACTCCTATATGCATAATTTAGTGTTATTAGAGTTATTAATGTAACTTCAGTTGTTCTACAAACGTTGGGCTATATGTTTTGATTTTTAATACATTGTAAGGCTACATGATGCGACTCTAATGATGGTTTGAAAAAGGTTACTTTAAAAGGCATGAACTCTGCTTTGTTTTTTGCGCATGCTGTAGACAATTCATCAGTCTCTCATTCACAATTTGACAAGCACTTGATAATGCCTTGAATTTCCCGGCGGCATCCCCTTAGTGTGGCCGTAATGCACCCTAAAAAAATCCATGCCTTTTGAGGCCACTATTGTGCCCTTGGCTCGGAGTACTGAGTTGTGCCCTTCTCCCTGAGTTGTGCCCTTCTCCCCGAGTGCTGTGCTCCGAAGCACCTCTCAATCACATGGTTCTCCTTCAGGTGATCAGGTCTTTCTCACAGGCTACAAGTGAAGACAGACACATCGGGGACGCGACTGTGCACGTCCTTATCCAATTCCAAGGTGCATATTGAAGATATTGGAAGAACTGTCCACATTTACTTTTCGTCAGCCAACAAGATGCGTAGGCCTAACAACCAGCAATAACACTAGCCTATGTCAATCTACTATCCCCCATAGTACAAAAGTTAACCTATTCAATTTTGTGCGAGAAATAAATATTCCAAACATAGTCTTGGAAGGTTGTGGGATGCGATAGATCTCAAATTAATACAACCACTAGCATCAAAAAAACTAATTTGCGCAATGTGGCTGCCACAACAGATCAGAACATTTAGCTTAAAATGTTGATAAACTAGTAGGCTATTTCTTGACATTGTAAGCGCAGCAATGCGTACACGGGCAGTAGGCTATAGGGAAAACACCATTATCAAAAGTGACTGCAAACGCGATTATGCATGAAATGTTTTTATTATAAAAGTGCATTTTTATGGTGAAAATGATCTTGCCATAACTTGCTGCTTATGTATGCGAGTTAGGCTCTACACCTCTTGTAAAGCCAATTAATGTGCTTCATTTTAAGAAGTTCTTTAGCCACTTTAGTGGCTAAACCTTATCAAAACATATAGGCCTATGGGCTAGGCTACAGTACATGAGGTGTGCGACTATGATTTGAAAAAGCAAAAAAAAGGCATTGTTTCTTGCCTTACGTTGGGCATCATTCATAAGTCATAATAGATCATTCACATGTGATTGGCCAATATTGTCACCCATCAGACGATTTTTTGCATTGATGTCAGAGGGATTAGAGGGACAATAGAGTGCTGAGTACCAGGCAGTTAGCAAATTTCGTAGGCTACTAATGACCATCAGCAGCATCAAAGCTTGGAGAAGCCTAATTAGCGTTTTTACTGCCTTCATTTCACGTGTCTGTTTTTCCCACGTTCACTTGTGAAAAATTCTTTTGAGACGTCATACGTGTTGGAAAACAATACATACACACATTTTTGCCACTTGATCTTTTCTCATGTAATTCTTTTGTGTTTTTTTTGTAAGGGATGTGAAGTCCTGTCCCATTCTTTGCTAGAACTTCATTATCTTAGTCACCACCCTGAGAGCGAGAGAGCGAGAGCGAGAGAGAGAGAGAGAGAGAGAGAATTGTTCCTTCTCATCAGTGTATTAGTTGTGGTCATATTGAGAAATAGTATGTCAGGAAGTCAGATAGAGGCAGTGTTTCCCCCTTGAGGTCTGTTCTCATGTCACGCACACACGCGCACACTCACACAAAGTTGTGTCATCCCATCATCAGTGGTGTAGTGAAGGGTAAACACAAGTAAACACAGTTTAATGACCAATGTCTTTGCATCACAGTTTACCCTCCTTTTGTAGAAAAATGCATTTAAAGTAGAGGGAGCATAACTTTTTTCACCGTGACCCGCGAACTGAGTTTACCCACCTATGTACACGCCCTTAGAGAGGAAACAAGGACAAGAACAGGTCCTAACCGGCACGAGGCTGTGTGTACCAAGGTTATTATAGTTTTGTGTTTTATATTAGTTTTTATTTCTATTCATTTTAAGATTTTTGTTTGAAATTCAGTTGAGTTTTAATTCGTTTTTAGATCCACTTTACTAGTTTAATTGAGTTGAAGTTTTATATAAACATTTCTATTTCGTTTTTATATCATTTAGTTTCAGTTTCAGTTTTAGTGACAGAAAGCAGCTTATGTGTGGTAGCCAGACAGAGAGAGGGAGCACTAGTATTTTTCCTTCTCATCGGTGTAGTAGTTAGCCTAGTGGTTAGCGCATTGGACTTGTAATTGAAAGGTTGCAAGATTGAATCCCAGAGCTGACGAGGTAAAAATATGTTGTACTGCCCCTGAACAAGGCAGCTAACCCACTGTTCCTAGGCCGTCATTGAAAATAAGAATTTGTTCTTAACTGACTTGCCAGGTCATAGCTAAGGTTAGGTTTAATCTAATGTAGCAGGCGTAAAAGAAACACATGAAACTAGATCCCCCAGCCTAGATACTGATCTTGATGAGAAGAAGAAAAACTGTTGAGGGAGGTTCTCTTCTGCACTGTTCAACCAATCCAGTAAATATGGAGGAGGAGTTAAGATGGAGTGTCGGCTTGTTAACATCCAAAAGCGTAAGTCGCACCTTTCACAGGCTCTCTCTCCATTTCCCCTGAAAACTGGAACATTTGGTTCTTAGGGACTCAGCAATATTTAAAATAGATTAAATTAATATTTTTTTTGTCACTTGCCTAAACACAATACCCCATAATGTCAAAGGGGAATTATGTTTCCTGAAATGTTTACAAATTCATAAAAAATTCAAAGCTGAAATGTCTTGAGTTAATAAGTATTCATACCCTTTGTTAGCTGTATTCTGTTTATTTTATTCTTTCATTTAGGTTAATATTGTGGATTAACTACAACGTTGTTGATCCATCTTCAGTTCTCCTATTATAGCCAATAAACTGGTGAAATCCCAGAGCGGTTTCCTTCCTCTCCAGCAACTGAGTTAGAAAGGACGCCTGTATCATTGTAGTGACTGGGTGTATTGATACCCCATCCGAAGTGTTATTAATAACTTTACCATGCTCAAAGGGATACTCAATGTCTGATTTTTGTTTTACCCTTCTACCAATAGGTGCCCTTCTTTGCAAGGCATTGGAAAACCTCCCTGGTCTTTGTGGTGGAATCTGTGTTTGAAATTCACTGCTCGACTGAGGGACCTTACAGATAATTGTATGTGTGGGGTACAGAGATGAGGTAGTCATTCAAAAATCATGTTAGACACTGTTATTGTCCATGCAACTTATCTGAATTGTTAAGCACATTTTTACTCCTGAACTTATTTAGGCTTGCTATAACAAAGGGGTTGAATACTTATTGACTCAAGATTTTTCAGCTTTTAATTTGTAATTAATTTGTAAACATTTCAAAAACACAATTTCACTTTGACATTATGGAGTATTGTGTGCAGGCCAGTGACAAAACATCTCCATTTAATTGATTGTATAACATTAATAATCAAGCACACTTACTTCATATGTTTATGTAAGAAATACATAAATATTGTCCTATGAAATTGAAAATACTGCTGATGAGATGTGTTTAATATAAAGGTAAACTAAACTTAACATGAAATCTAAACCTACTGTACTCTAGTAAGATGCATTTCAGAGTTAGTTTGTCTATAGTTTTGAGCATCTATAGACCATCAGCCAGGGGCTATAAATGGACAAAGAATTTAACATTACACAGAACCATTAATTAATCCAGTGTATAACCGGTTCTGTCTCGTGTACATGCTGAAACAATCAGAAAGATCTCCTGCCTTTGTTGTGCTTCAACTGTGGTGTGTTTACAACTGACACACCAATATCTGACACACACACACGATGAGAGGTCACACGAGTAGTTTTGGCGGATGCTCTACAGGAGCTGCTATCGTACCAGAGATAAACACAAACCGGTTTGGACTGGCTGAAGAGACACAGCCAGAAAGGCAACCCAGTATATGTGTGTGCGTGTGTGTGTGTGAGTGTGAGAGAGAGAGAAGAGAATAGAGGAACAAGTAGAAGTGGTTTGTATGTCCTGACACAGTTATTTGGAAGTCCTGGAATATGTTCTCAGGGCAGATCATGCTCTGGGCAATTTGCCTCTCACTGTAACTCACATATCCCCCACCTGCCCCTCATCATAACTAATGACCCAGGGTGTGTGTGTGTGTGGTGACCCAGGGCAGTGAGAAGAATACTCTGGGAACAGTGAGTACATAAGAGAAAGACATAATCTAATTTGACCGTTAATCGATAACAACCTCCCACATTGCACAGGAGATTACATATGTAACAATCCCACACAAGCGCACACACACCATGCAAGCGCACACACACAAACACAGATGATGATTGACACACACCTAAATGTAATTCGGCTTTTATGTTTACCTGGTATTCCAGACATCTGGGCAGTGTGTCTGTCTGTCTGTGTCCAGGGCCAAAGTCTAGCTATCGCATGTTTCCATTGGCCAATTCGTTTCTACAACATGCAATCATACCGTGTGCTTTACTCACCTGATAACTGAATAGAAGGTCATCATGGAGATGTAGACACTGTTCTAAGTGCAGTTTTTGCACTACTCCCTAACAGTAAAGGTTAGGTTTTCATCTAGGTTAGCTGATCCTAGATCTGTGTCTTATGCCGAGTTTGAACCTTTCCAGATACACAGAAAATCAACAGTTTTGTTAACGTTAGTGATAAGGTCAATGAAAAAATCTGCCGATGTGGCCTTGTGCAAGGCACTTAACCCTAATGCAACTGTAAGTTGCTCTGGATAAGAGCGTCTGCTAAATGACCAAACATTTTTATACACAGAACTTATCAGGGATTCAGAGAAAGAAAGTTATTGCATTCAGAGTCGTTTGAATGTAGCCGATTGCTACTCAGAGGTCATTGAGAGAATAAACACTGAGATGAAAGTGAAACGAAAGCTAAACATTCCTGATATGGTCTAGTATTCTACTATGATTGTTACATATTTACTGCCACTGACCTTCTTCTGACACTACTACTACTACTACTACTACTACTACTACTGGCCATTTCCATGCAAAAGGAGCACTAACATGTGAAGTCCATAGAAGCACATCAAATTTGGTGTCAAATGAAATTATAAGAGTCTAATGTGTTTGAGAAATTAAGGCATATATGCACTTTCAACCATTTCCCATCTGAAAAATTAGGCATAAGTAAAGGCTTTGATTTCTGGTCAATCAGATAGAAAAGGGGTCTTAGAAAACATCTAGCAGAACAAGTCTTAAAAGGTATTAGAAATACATTAAAACACAATTATGCTGAAGTAAAGACCCAGGCCAACTTATATCAACACTTACATTTAATTTTGCAGCAAATATTTGCCTTCTGTAAGTTTAAGAAATATTGCCTAGTGTTTTTCTGTTACAAAACCCCGCACATATCTTTAAGATATTTTCTAATTTCTCTCCCTTATGAGGAGGGAGGATAAGGAAAGTTCACAGAAGTAACAAGTAAAGGTAGACTTACCACTTCTAGTGGAAAGCCTTCCCAGAAGAGTGGAGGCTGTTGTAGCAGCAAAGGGGGAACCAACTCCATATTAATGCCCATGATTTTGGAAGGAGATGTTCGACGAGCAGGTGTCACATACAGTGCATTCAGAAAGTATTCAGACACCTTCCCTTTTTCCACATTTTGTTACGTTACAGCCGTATTCTAAAATGGACAAAAAAAATTCCCCTTATCAATCTACACACAATATCCCACAATGACAAAAAGAAAACAGGTTTTTAGAATAAAAAACGGAAATACCTTATTTACATAGGAATTCAGACCCTTTACTATGAGACTCGAAATTGAGCTCAGGTGCATCCTTTTTCCATTGATCATCCGTGAGATGTTTCTACAACCTGATTGGGGTCCACCTGTGGTAAATTCAATTGATTGGACATGATTTGGAAAGGCACACACCTGTCTATATGAGTTGACAGTGCATGTCAGAGCAAAAACCAAGCCATGAGGTCGAAGGAATTTTCTGTAGAGCTCCGAGACAAGACAGTGGCCCCCATCATGTTTAAATGGAAAAGAATAGATCCACCAAGATTCTTCCTAGAGCTGGCCGTCTGGCCAGACTGAGCAATCGGAGGAGAAGGGCCTTGGTCAGGGAGGTGACCAAGAACCCGATGATCACTCTGACAGAGCTCCAGAGTTCCTTTGTGTAGATGGGAGAACCTTCCAGAAGGACCTTCCATCCAACCTGATAGAGCTTGAGCGGATCTGCAGAGAAGAATGGGAGAAAATCCCCAAAATACAGGTGTGCCAATCTGGTAGCTGCATACCCAAGAAGACTAAAGGCTGTAATTGCTGCCAAAGGTGGTTCAACAAAAATTTATAGAAACCTGTTTTTTCTTTGGCATTATGGGGTATTGTGTGTAGATTGATGAGGGAAAAACTATTTTATCCATTTTAGAATAAGGCTGTAACATAATAAAATGTGGAAAAAGTCAAGGGGTCTGAATACTTTCCAAATGCATTGTACTTTTGGTCATGTAGTGTATATATATATATATGTGATGGGATGTATAGGCATTATGGACAGTACGTGGATAGAATATGTAGCATATCTGAAGAATACGTAAGATAGAATAGTATATGTACAGCAATAGTTTAATAGGATGGCCCTGACTAGAATACAGTATATACAGTTGAAGTCAGACGTTTACATACACTTAGGTTGGAGTCATTAAAACTCATTTTTCAACCACTCCACAATTTTCATGTTAACAAACTATAGTTTTGGCAAATCGGTTAGGACATCTAATTTGTGCATGACACAAGTAATTTTTCCAAAAATTGTTCACAGACAGATTGTTTCACTTATCATACACTGTGTCACAATTCCAGTGGGTCAGAAACTTACATACACTAAGTTGACTGTGCCTTTAAACAGCTTGGAAAATTCCAGAAAATGATGTCATGGCTTTAGAAGCTTCTGATAGGCCAATTGACATAATTTGAGTCAATTGGAGGTGTACCCGTGGATGTATTTCAAGGCCTACCTTCAAACTCAGTGCCTCTTTGCTTGACATCATGGGAAAATCTAAAGAAATCAGCCAAGACCTCAGGAAAAATATTGTAGACCTCCACAGTTTCCAAACGCCTGAAGGTACCACGTTCATTTGTACAAACAATAGTACGCAAGTATAAACACCATGGGACCACGCAGCCGTCATACCGCTCAGGAAGGAGACGCGTTCTGTCTCCTAGAGATTAACGTAATTTTGTGCGAAAAGTGCAAATCAATCCCAGGACAACAGCAAAGGACCTTGTGAAGACGCTGGAGGAAACAGGTGCCAAAGTATCTATATTCACAGTAAAATGAGTCCTATATCGACATAACCTTAAAGGCCGCTCAGCAAGGAAGAGGCCACTGCTCCAAAACCGCCATAAAAAAAGCCAGACTACGGTTTGCAACTGCACATGGGGACAAAGATCGTACTTTTTGGAGAAATGTCCTCTGGTCTTATGAAACAAAAATAGAACTGTTTGGCCTTAATGACCATTGTTATGTTTGGAGGAAAAAGGGGGAGGCTTGCAAGCCGAAGAACACCATCCCAACCATGAAACACGGGGGTGGCAGCATCATGTTGTGGGTGTGCTTTGCTGCAGGAGGGTCTGGTGCACTTCACAAAATAGCTGGCATCATGAGGGAGACAGGGAAGTTTTACTAGTATTAAATGTCAAGAATTGTGAAAAACTGAGTTTAAATGTATTTGGCGAAGGTGTATGTAAACTTCCGACTTCAACTGTACATGAAATGGGTAAAACAGTATGTAAACATTACTAAAGTGACCAGTGTTCCATGTCTATGTACATAGGGCAGCAGCCTCTAAGGTGCAGGCTTGAGTAAATGGGTGGTAGCTGGCTAGTGATGGTGACTAAGTTCACGGCAGGGTACTGGGTGGAGGCCGGCTCGTGATGGCTATTTAACAGTCTGATAGCCTTGAGATAGAAGCTGTTTTTCAGTCTCTCGGTCCCAGCTTTGATGCACCTGTACTGACCTCGCCTTCTGGATGATTGCGGGGTGAACAGGCTGTGGCTCGGGTGGCTGAGGTCCTTGATGAACTTCTTGGCCTTCTTGCGACACCGGGTGCTGTAGATATCCTCAAGGGCAGGCTGTGTGCCCCCGGTGATGCGTTGGGCAGACCGCACCCCCCTCTGGAGAGCTCTGCGCTTGCGGACTGTGCAGTTGCCGTACCAGGTGATGATACAGTCTGACAGAATGCGCTCAAAGGTGCATCTGTAAAAGTTTGTGATGGTCTTAGGGGCCATGCCGAATTTCTTCAGCCTCCGGAGGTGGAGGCTTCTTCACCACACTGTTTGTGTGGGTGGACCATTTCAGATTGTCAGTGATGTGTACATCGAGGAACTTGAAGCTTTTCACCTTCTCCACTGTGCGCCATTGATGTGGATAGGGACTTGCTCCCTCTGCTGTCTCCTGAAGTCCACAATCAGCTCCTTCGTTTTGTTGACATTTAGGGAGAGGTTATTTTCCTGGCACCTTTCCGCTGGGGCCCTCACCTCCTCCCTGTACGCTGTCTCGTCGTTGTCTGTAATCAGGCCTACCACTGTTGTGTCGTCTGCAAACTTGATGATTGAGTTGGAGGCGTGCGTGGCCACGCAGTCATGAGGGAAAAGGGAGTGCTGAGCATGCACCCTTGTGGGGCCCCAGTGTTGAGGATCAGCGTAGCGGAGCGGTTGTTGCCTACCTTTACCACGTTGGGGTGGCTCGTCAGGAAGTCCAGGACCCAGTTGCACAGGGCGGGGTTCAGACCCAGGGCCCCAAGCTTAATGATGAGCTTGGAGGGTACTATGGTGTTGAAGGCTGTGGTGTAGTCAGAACAGCATTCTTACATAGGTATTCCTCTTGTCCATGTGGGATAGGGCAGTGTGTAGTTGATGGCGATTGCATAATCCGTGGATCTATTGGGGTGGTATACAAATTGTAGTGGGTCTAGGGTGTCGGGTAAGGTAAATATGATCCTTAACTACCCTATCAAAGCACTTCATGATGGCAGAAGTGATTGCTACGGGGCGATAGTCATTTAGTTCAGTTACCTTCGCTTACTTGGGTTCAGAAACAATGGTGGAGATCTTGAAGCAAGTGGGGACGGAAGACTAGGATAGGGAGAGGCTTCCCATGCTCTGAGGACGTGGCTAGGGAATTGGCTAAAATAGTAGTCACAAACCACAGCTGGGTCACCTGCTACTGTCTTCCATTCCACTGGCATACTTTTTAATTGGCTCATAATTGTAAAAGAAAAACAGTCTGGACAACCCCTCTCTCTCTCTCTTTCTTTCTTTCTCCCTGTCTCTATCTCTTTCACTCTCTCTCTCTCCCACTCTCTCTCTATTCAGTTTATGTCACGTCTTCCGGCTCTTACTGACACCTACCCATGAACCCCCTCTCTTTCCATTTATTGTAACCAGCGTCCTTAATCACTGAGCACCGACCGACACTGGACGTCCATGGAAGTTGAAAAGTAGCTGAAATTTGGTCAGTTATCTGAAGCAATCATAGACATCTAAATTTGGACAGCACATTATACTACAGTACAGTAAAGAAAAGTAGAGATCAGTACAATACAGTACATTACAGTAAAGAAAAGTAGAGATCAGTACAATACAGTACATTACAGTAAAGAAAAGTAGAGATCAGTACAATACAGTACAGTACAGTAAAGAAAAGTAGAGATCAGTACAATACAGTACATTACAGTAAAGAAAAGTAGAGTATACTGTAGGTCAGTACAGTACTGTACAGAAGAGTAGAGTTTATTACAATACAATACAGTACAGTATGGTAGAGCACACTAGAGTAGAGTACAGTATAATGTACTGTATTGTACTTTACTGTACTGAACTTTGCTGTGTCCAAACATGGGAAACATAAACGAATAATACACAACATGCAAAAAAGGATATTGCATTTTTCTACCTTTGTGTACCTATTCAGGATACATCACAATGAATACATCACATCCATATGTAACGGATGTGAAATGGCTAGCTAGTTAGCGGGTACGCGCTAATAGCATTTCAATCGGTTACGTCACTTGCTCTGAGACCTGAAGTAGGGTTTCCCCTTGCTCTGCAAGGGCCGCGGCTTTTGTGGAGCGATGGGTAACGACGCTTCGTGGGTGTCAGTTGTTGATGTGTGCAGAGGGTCCCTGGTTCGCGCCCGAGGTCGGGGCGAGGGGATGTACTAAAGTTATACTGTTACATATAATTATGCATTTCGGTGTAGTACAGATCAGGGACCATTGATGTCATTTTGTTACTGTCATTCTGTTACTGGGTGTTAATCCATTTAATTTACTGTACATGTAGTTCAATAACCAAAATATGTTTTCAAAATCAAGGTGTCATAGCATAGCTGACAGCCCATTCTTTCTGCGGACATCTGTGACTCTTAATTCAGAGCATATATTTAACAGAGTTTTTGGAAAACTGAGAGAAACATAATTCTGTTGCAAAACTTTACATCCTCATCCTCACTTTAAGTGAATGTGTTTTTGTAAAATGTTCAGTAGACATTGCTAAAAGTAGACATTGTGCATATGGACCTGTGTGGGAAGTTTAACTTTGCAATCAATGGTTTTTGTTTGGCATACATTTTAAGGTGAAAAACAAGTCTGAGCTTTATCATGTTACCATGGAATTGCCCTGCTACTACTACTACTACTACTACATACTGCTACCCAGGGTCATATATTTATATATATTGTAATTACATGGCTCTGCTGTAATATTAACATTTACTGATATTTCTAACTAAAAGTACAAGTTCTCAGGTAAATGGGCATGTGGTGGTACACATTATTTTGCTAATGAAAAGGAAGTCTGATCCTGATTACCTGATTTCACAGGAGTCATCTGTTGTCTTGTTAATGTAGGCAGGCCGACCAGTCCTCCTGCTTCACTTGGGTCTGAGAGTGAGGGTTTTCCATCACTGGTCTCTGCATTTCTCTTGTCAATAGAC
The DNA here is from genome assembly GCF_045679555.1 of Salvelinus alpinus. Lineage (NCBI taxonomy): Eukaryota > Metazoa > Chordata > Actinopteri > Salmoniformes > Salmonidae > Salvelinus > Salvelinus alpinus. Next base: position 10,406,699 of record NC_092109.1, read on the forward strand.
ATACAGCGCCTTATACTGGGCAGAGAGTGCAGCCAGCACTACAGGACATTTCTTCATGTTGGAAAATGCGCAGCAACTCTAGATTTCATCTGACAAATCAGAAGCGATTTTGTAGCCGAGCACTGATCCAGCAACCAATGGGAAACAGCGAAACAGGCGCGGATTAACGGATTTGTTTACAAGGTGCTTTGTTGTTATTTTGGTAGCTGCCTACGTTTAGGGCTACAACTTGAAGGATGAGTCTGTCTTTAAGGTATTTCGTTTACAATTGTAGCAGTGTTTAAATGATTGAATGACTAACGTTACCTAGCAAGAACTGTGAAACAAACTGGCGCTAGCCAGCTTCCTTGTTGCAAGTTGGTTAGCTCAGCTACTGTAGCTAGGTATCTAGCGAGGTAGATATGTTTGATAGTAGGCAATTGTTGTATTAGCTAGTTAGGCCATAGATAATTCGCTAGCTATCTACTGTCCAAAGTTAACCATCTGTGTCAGTAAGTTAAACCTTAGCAAATGTCTATGAAGTGTGTCTGTAGTCAACATCGGTGTTCGAATACCCGTACTAACATACTGTATACTACACACTATTAGTTCATTTTAGTATACTGTAAACGCACGGTATCCTTTCAGTTGAGCGTACTAGCTCTTCGCTCGTCTACCGGAAGTTGGTGCTGTTGCTATGCAACCTCTTGCTAGCTAGTTAGCGTAACAAATTACTAGTTCGACATTTTACGACTTCTGGTGTGTTCTTAAATTCAATCTGGAGTGCCAGAGTGCGCTCGTAAATTCAGTGCTTGTCAGCTTGTAAATTCAGAGCGTTTCGCTCTCGGAGCTCAGGCATAGGGTTGATTTGATTTGAGTGTTCTGACCTTACAACGGCAGTCAAACTAACGCTGGCTAGCTACTTCCAGACACAAATGAGACCACTCTGACCATTTTACAAGCCCTATTAGAGCTGGATAGGCAGTTGTCATGTTATCCAGAGTGTTGGTGACTGTACCTGCAATTGAAATTGAATTACCTGTAATTGAATTACGCTTTTTTTGCCAATTACGCTTTTTTTTGCCAACGTTTACTGACACCTGCCATTACGCTCTGGTACACTCAGAAGAGAGTGCTCCTAAATCGGACTAGGTAGCCAGAGCGAATTTACGAAATCACCAGAATTCCATTGAGAACTCACATTATACCACTTAGCTGAGAATGACGGGAAAAATCAATTCAATACTGGAAGTTTGATGTATAAGTAGCCAACTAATGTTAGGACCGGTACATACTGCTGTCATGATATACTATGTGGTTCAGTGTAGGACAGTGTAGCTAACAAATTGTCAGCCAACATAAATTGTAAGGTAACATATTTGAAAAGTTATTACATTTAACATGTGTCATAATTAGTTAGAGCAATGAGTTTGTATCTGCTCTCGTTGTACTTCGGCTGCATATTTTCCAACATTTTTATTTTCCTCAAATCTGGAAATGATGTGAAGCCACGCCCATTTCCTGAAGAATTGCATTAAGAATTGCATTATGGGCCCTAAAGTACAGAACTAGTGTCCTCATCTTCATATTTTGCTGAATTTAGTATGCATCCTGGAACTTCTGGCATACTAACTATATCCATACCAATAAGCATACTATATACTCAATTCACGTCACAAATAGTACGGTTAGTGCTGTTAGTATGAGTATTCGAACACAGCCTAGTTCAGAGACATAAGCTATGTGAGAATAGCAATTGCATGCTCCTCGTGTCCTCTCGCCTCTTTCTCAAAACCCATTGGATGAGAAGTCAGAGGTCCCGCCCCTCTGACTTTCTCTTCAAATGGGTTTTGAGAAGGAGATGAGGACACGAGGAGTATGCAATTGAGAAAAGGTCTTGGTGTTTCATTTGACACCACCTGACAATGATGTTCAGGACTGAGCTGGCAGTGGATAAAACCAAGCGGAAGAAGCGCAGAGAGCTGACTGAGGAACAGAAGCATGAAATCAAAGAGGCTTTTGAGCTGTTTGACACAGACAAAGACAAAGAGATAGACTACCACGAACTCAAGGTAAACCTCTACCTACAATTACCTTATCATTACTAGGATTCTGTTGTCCCCTTTTGCGGTCTAATCCTCACTCATACTCTGCCATATCTCTCTATCAATTCTCTCGCTTTCTCACTCACAGGTGGCGATGAGAGCTATGGGTTTTGAGGTGAAGAAAGTGGATATACTGAAGATACTAAAAGATTATGACAGAGAGGGGAACGGCAAAATAACATTTGAGGACTTTAATGAAGTTGGTATGTTTCCTGCTTTGTTTGCGTGTGTGGGACCCTGTACAGTATGTGTTATGGCTGCTCTTCGCGCATGTATGCGTGTAACCCTGTGTCTGTTTACCCATGTGCGCGTGTCTCAGTGACAGACCGTATGCTGGAGAGGGACCCAAAGGAGGAGATCCTGAAGGCCTTTAAGCTGTTTGATGATGACGACTCCGGGAGGATCAGCCTGAGGAACCTGAGACGTGTGGCCAGAGAGCTAGGAGAGAACATCACGGATGAGGAACTACGCAGCATGATCGACGAGTTCGATACAGACGGAGACGGAGAGAGTGAGCACACACACAAATGCGTAGAGCAGACACGCACACATTCAAAGTGGGAATAACCACCAACTAAAAATGTCATACAACGTTCAAAACAAAGTTTTCTCTCTCTCTCTCCCAGTCAACCAAGAGGATTTTGTATCCATAATGACGGGAGACTCCTGATTGAAGGGCTGCTGCTCTGGAGGCTTGGCAAGGAGGCTGAGGCTATAGATTCACTGTGGGATGGATAGGTCCCCCAGGTCACTGAGGGACTGCTAAATAGGTTACCTTGTCTCCTTTCCTTTATCTATACTGACCGACCAGAACTGACCAGGGGAAGGAGAGGAGTTAAGGAAGCCACTGTAGAGTACCGCGATTCAAAATCTCTCCCAAATAGCGCTGCTCTTGTTCTTTTCTTTGTTGAAACATCTTGTGTGTTTTTACAATATGTCTGGTGCAAATACAACCAAATATTGTGTATGTTCTTTTCTTTTAGTAGAGTTTCTTTTTCAAAATTTGAATAGATGCACTTGCTGCGCTGTGTATCCATACCGTACAGAAAACTGTACAGATTACATAACAGGTCATATCTCTGAAACATTCCTTGTAAACTTCAACGTTTTCAATAGTATTTCTGGATGGGGGTTTTAAATACAAACTGGCTTCACCGACCACATTTTGTAGTTTAGTAGACCATTTTTATTTAATTATAACTTTTTTTTTCTTTTTAATGTTATTTATTTGCAATAATAAACACAATTGACTGACTTCTGCTCTTGGATCGGTATGTATGGTGTGGAGCCTCTTGACAAAATGGGTGCAGACCAAGGTTATTATAGTTTTATTCGTTTTTATTTCTATTAGTATTTTTTAAATTTGAAATTCAGTTTATTTTCAGACTTGATTTACTAGTTTTTATTCAGTTTTAGTTTTAAAGACATTTATATTTTGTTTTTAGTGTTCTAACAATGTGATTGGTCAATAATTGAACACATTTAGGGTGTGTTGTATAGTTTACAGCTTTTAACACATTCATTGCAAGAACTGACCCATGTGTCTGAGTAATCATTACACATAAATTGTGTTGTTCAACAGCATATGTTCTAAGAGTGTAGAGACAGAAAGTAGCCTATGCATGGGAGGCTAGGAGCCATGTATGTGTTGCAGACCTGCCAACCGGCACGCATTTTCTGTACCATGCACGCAATTTGAGGTCAAAGTACGCTGGTAGCAAAAAACGACCCTAAAATATGCAAAAGGCTTCTAGTTCAAGGCACATTTAGGTGGTGGGACGAAGCCTTACAAAAGGTGAAGTTGATCCTCGTTGATGGAGGAGTTGATTACTGTTTTGTATATGACAGTAAACATTCTTACGATGACTATAACATTTGTTGGCACCTTCAATTCTTGCACATTTTCTCATAAGTACAGTACCAGTCAAGTTTGGATACACCTACTCATTCAAGGGTTTTTCTTTATTTTTTACTATTTTCTACATTGTAGAATAATAGTGAAGACATCAGAACTATAAAATAACACACATGGAATCATGTAGTAACCAAAAAAAGTGTTAAACAAATATAAATATATTTGAGATTCTTCAAAATAGCCACCCTTTGCCTTGATGACTGCTTTACACACTCTTGGCCTTCTCAACCAGCTTTGAGGTAGTCCCCTAGAATGCATTTCAATTAAAAGGTGTGCCTTATTAATCAGTTGTGATAAGGTAGGGGTGGTATACAGAGGATAGTCCTATTTGGTAAAAGACCAGGTCCATATTATGGCAAGAACAGCTCAAATAAGCAAAGGGAATTGACAGTCCATTGTTACTTTTAAGGCATCAAGGTCAGTCAATCTGGAAAATGTCAAGAACTTTCAAGTTTCTTCAAGTGCAGTTGCAAAAACAATAGAGGTATGATGACAACTGGCTCTGACGTGGAGGAGGCCGTAGGAGGGCAACAACCCAGCAGCAGGACCGCTACCTCCGCCTTTGAGCAGGAGGAGCACTGCCAGAGCCCTGCAAAATGACCTCCAGCAGGCCACAAATGTGCATGTGTCTGCTCAAACGGTCAGAAACAGACTACATGAGGGTGGTATGAGGGCCCGACGTCCACAGGTGGAGGGTTGTGCTTACAGCCCAACACCGTGCAGGACGTTTGGCATTTGCCAGAGAACACCAAGATCGGCAAATTCGCCACTGGCGCCCTGTGCTCTTCACAGATGAAAGCAGGTTCACACTGAGCACATGAGCACATGTGACAGACGTGACAGAGTCTGGAGACGCCGTGGAGAACGTTCTGCTGCCTGCAACATCCTCCAGCATGACCGGTTTGGCGGTGGGTCAGTCATGATGTGGGGTGGCATTTCTTTGTGGGGCCGCACAGCCCTCCATGTGCTCGCCAGAGGTAGCCTGACTGCCATTAGGTACCGAGATGAGATCCTCAGAGCCCTTGTGAGACCATATGCTGACACATGCACATTTGTGGCCTGCTGGAGGTCATTTTGCAGGGCTCTGGCAGTGCTCCTCCTGCTCAAAGGCGGAGGTAGCGGTCCTGCTGCTGGGTTGTTGCCCTCCTACGGCCTCCTCCACGTCTCCTGATGTACTGGCCTGTCTCCTGGTAGCGCCTCCATGCTCTGGACACTACGCTGACAGACACAGCAAACCTTCTTGCCACAGCTCGCATTGATGTACCATCCTGGATGAGCTGCACTACCTGAGCCACTTGTGTGGGTTGTAGACTCCGTCTCATGCTACCACTAGAGTGAGAGCACCGCCAGCATTCAAAAGTGACCAAAACATCAGCCAGGAAGCATAGGAACTGAGAAGTGGTCTGTGGTCACCACCTGCAGAATCACTCCTTTATTGGGGGTGTCTTGCTAATTGCCTATAATTTCCACCTTTTGTCTATTCCATTTGCACAACAGCATGTGAAATTTATTGTCAATCAGTGTTGCTTCCTAAGTGGACAGTTTGATTTCACAGAAGTGTGATTGACTTGGAGTTACATTGTGTTGTTTAAGTGTTCCCTTTATTTTTTTGGGCAGTGTATATATTTTATTTATTAATATTTTTTAATTCTGATTTTCAGGGGGTGCTGCAGCTCCCTCAGCACTGCTACTTCCTGTGGCTATGGCTGAAGCACTGAATGGTCTGTGTTACCACCTTATTAATAGGGCTACAGTGCATAGGATGCATTGATCAGTTGACTGACAGGGGTAGGCTACTGTAGAATGATCAACTTTTCTCTTGTGTGGATGCTTGCCACCGTTTTACAGGTTTTTCAAAAAGGCAAAATGCCTGAGGGGGAAGGTGACTGCTAACAGGTTTCTTAATTATTTTATTTCAGTTTTTGAAATAGTTTTTTTCTGATTAGTTTCAGTTTTCGTTTACTATAATAACCTTGGTGCCGACTTCACAATGATGCAACAACTACGACACTGCATCTCAGTGCGAGGCGTCACTGCAATACCTGGTTCGAATCCAGGCTGCATCACATCTGGCCGTGATTGGGAGTCCCATAGGGCGGTGCACAATTGGCCCAGCGTCGTCTGGGTTTGGCTGGGGTAGGCCGTCATTGTAAATAAGAATATGTTCTTAACTGACTTGCCTAGTTAAATAAAGGTTAAATGTTCAAAAACAATGGTTTGGTCTATCTGTCAGTGTGACTGTCTGTTGTTCTGCATTTTAACCACTAGAGGGAAGTGTTGTATATCTCAAACACTTACATTGGACCAGAGATTGACATATGAGTTACAACACCATACCCAGTCTCAGGGATGGCTAACTGGAAATTCCTTTGGTCTCTACTGAGTTAGGTAAATAAGCTTTTAGCTTTCTTGCAGCTTATTTGTGGAACAACCTTCAACATGTTCTTAAATGTGATGTTTTGGTGCCTCGAAGGCAATTCAGAAAGCTGATTGAGGACCTTTTTTACTGATGAATGTGTTTTTATTTTATGACAGTGTTTTTCTTTCTGCTTGCATTTTGTATTTATATTGTGTGTGTATTTTCCGTAATGTCTGGCATTCAGGGCTCATCTGTAAAATATACCTTGGTCTCAGTATGACTACCTGATAAAATAAAGGTTAAATAAATGTAAAAAAAATTGGACTTCTCACTCGACAGCTGTGTGTCTATGGTAAGTGAGGCCAGAACCGCTGTAACATCATATATCATACCTGTTATGTAAAGATGAGTTATAATAATAAACCTGAACCTGAAAAGGAAGCCATGTTAGAGAAGTGATACACAGTAAAGAAGTCAGTGGCGTTTAAGATGATGGAGCGTTGTTCATGAGCATGGCCTTATTTCTGTTACAGCATATTGGATGACTTTCATTCATATTCCAGGCTACTACATGATGCTCAAATTGTCCATATACCCATCATGAGGTTGCTACAACCTAGCCTATGAATGAAAGATTACAAACCTTTTCCAAGCCAAACCATATCATAACCGCTACACACAGCCTACATCGTTGTCACCATATTCACTAAAGTAATGTCTTAGTCAACATAGCTAATAGAACTAACGTGTTAGTAAACCCACTACAATCATTCAGTAGCGTTACAGTGGGCAGTCCACATTTCGGTTGAATGCTTTCAGTTGTACAACTGACTAGGTATCCCCCTTTCCGTTTCCAGTCAGTAAGCAGTTAAGCGCTAATGTAACAGGGTTGGTTATGTTTCCACTTGCCTCTAAAGAAAGGTGTATTTAATGTTCAAACATTCTTATTGGTTGGTTCAATTCCGATGACAATAAGGCATGTTGTTATTGGCCCCGCTTGCAGATAGGGGGAGATCGCGAACGTCAGGTCTCCCCAGTATGAAAATGTGATGCAAGGGGTAGGTCACGTTCTGAATACTATTTTCTATTTTTCTATTTTACAATGTGTACAAGTTTGCTGTACATTTTAGATTTATTCATGTGTGGGTATATGGTACCTGTTAGGGATTGAGGGGCTTTCTGGGATGTGCTTTGGTATATGATTGCTGTATATAAGTGCGTTAGCTAGCATGCACCAATGTAATGGTCACATAAGCTCACTGCTAACACAGTTGTTTTCATGCTACAGATTTTACCATCGACAGCCATCAATACCGTTAAGCCCTGCACAACTAACGTGCTGTTTCCTATTTAACAACAGGTATTTACACATGTTATATTTGGTATTGTATTTTTGTATTTTGTTAATGCCCAGTATGAAAATGTGATGCAAGGGATTTTACCATCGACAGCCATCAACATCATTAAGCCCTGCACAACTAACGTGCTGTTTTCTATTTAACTACAGGTAATAAATAACGTTCAACTGGGACCACTGGCTGGGGTGGTTTATTTGAACTAAACACAACGCAAGGAGAGTACGATTAACATCAGTTATCACTGGTGTCGTGACCCGGATCAACAGCATCAATGTAACAGTTTAGCTTGCGTCCCTCTCCTCGCCCCTACCGGGGCTCGAACCAGAGACCCTCTGCACACATCAACAACTGCCTCCCACGAAGCATCGTTAATCATCGCTCCACAAAAGCCGCGTCCCTTGCAGAGCAAGGGGAACAACTACTTCAAGGTCGCAGAGCAAGTGACGTCACTGATTGAAACGCTATTAGCGCGCACCCCGCTAACTAGTTAGCCATTTCACATCGGTTACACTTACACCGGCGGTCCCCAATGGCAATAAATTAGTCAAACCAAAAGCTTACCTTGACTTGGAAGAGTTCTAGTGTTGCGTTGGATAGTCATAGCCAGCTAGCTAACATAGCACATCTCTGTTTGAGTCTGCTAAACTAGCTAGATGCATTTGCTAGCTAAGTAAGTGAAACTGAAAAATAAATACTATCTCTCTCTTGCTTCTCCTTCATTTGGGAAGAAAATTATTTGTTCAAAACAGTTCAACTATTGTCTTTCTCTCTCTTTGAGTCAACTATTCAACACGTTTTATGCACTGCAGCGCTAGCTAGCTGTAGCTTATGCTTTCAGTACTAGATTCATTCTCTGATCCTTTGATTGGGTGGACAACATGTCAGTTCATGCTGCAAGAGCTCTGATATGTTGGAGGACGTCCTCCGGAAGTTGTCATAATTACTGTGTACGTCTATGGAAGGGGGTGAGAACCATGAGCCTCCTATGTTTTGTATTGAAGTCCATGTACCCAGAGGAGGATGGAAGCTAGCTGCCCTTCGGCCACACCATGGTGCTACCATACAGAGTGCTGTTGAGGCTACTGTAGAGCTTCATTGCAAAATAGTGTTTTAATCAATTATTTGGTGACGTGATTATATTTTGTTCAGTTTTATCTAAAGTACAATTTTTTTAATATTTTAAAAATATATATTTTTAATGAAATTCACTGAGGTTGATAGTCCTCCCCTTCTTCCTCTGAGAAGCCTCCACTGAAAGAAGTTCACAATAACTGGGGCATATCCAGACATTTTTTGGTGGGGTGGGGGCTGCAGAAATGTGCTTTTGCTGGGCCTGGCTCCCTAGTGGGTGGGCCTGTGCCCTCCCAGGCCCACCCATGCCTACGCCCCTGCACAATAAATACATTACACTGAGAGTTCAAATCAACTCAGCCTGACACCACAATGCTTCCTCATATTTTGGTTTCAGCCAAAACTCCAGGCAGGCTGATTTAGATGAAGAGTTTGTGCGATTTACTTTTGGTTTCAGTCCCATAGTTAGTCTCAGTTTGCTTAGGTAATAAACCCAGCCAATCAGATGATGACAGGGTAGACGATTTTGGGAGTTCCCTCCCTGTAATTGGAGGGTTTGAGGTTTCTAAAGCCAGTGGTGTGTGTGTGTGTGTGTGTGTGTGTGTGTGTGTGTGTGTGTGTGTGTGTGTGTGTGTGTGTGTGTGTGTGTGTGTGTGTGTTTGTCTGTGTAACCCACAGGGGGGAGATGGCGAGGCTGTAACTGGGGAGTTGCTGGGGTAGTTTATTTCTGGAGTCTTTGTGTGTGTGTGTGTGTGTGTGTGTGTGTGTGTGTGTGTGTGTGTGTGTGTGTGTGTGTGTGTGTGTGTGTGTGTGTGTGTGTGTGTGTGTGTGTGTGTGTGTGTGTATGTGCTGCTGAGTGACTCTGTCCGGACAGTTTGCCCTTATCCAACAGCTGAGCATGTGCCAATGCAGGGGGGCATTTAACGCTCATCCCACTCCCCCTACAACCCCCCCGACCCCCTCCACTCTACCCTCCCAGCTACCCCCTCACTCCTTTGTCCTGCTGGTAATTATCGGAGTTGATGAGAACTCTAAAAATATGTCATATTGTCCCTCTGCTCTACCCAGTGACTGGCAGTTACACTGTTACTGATTGGGAGAATGGACCTGTCCAGAACCTCGGGTTGTGGTTATGATTTTACTGTGCTTTAGTTGAATGCACGGATCGTAAGTTTCTCTGAACAAGAGTGGCTGCTAAATGACTAATACACTCGCTCGCTGCTGCGCAGGGATCTATACCAGATACCTTTATGGTGATGACAGACAATCAACAGGGGTGGTTAGGGTGACTATCCCCCTATTCTCATTCTCATCTCCCCTCCCTCACATGCCCCTCAACACCCTTTGGACTGGGAAAGCCTTTAGCTACAGGTATATCCCATCACCACGGCTGTAAAGTGTAATTGGTAATTGGTAATTGGTAATTGACTGTACTCTCTATAGCACAATATCACATTGTTCTCATTTTCCCAAATTACCCAATTACTGGGGCATTTGCTTGACTTTTTAGAGGGAAAAACCCCACGTCTCTCTTTAAAACAGACAAATTGCCCTGTTTGTGTTTTGTTCTTACGAGAAGTGATGCTCATGTCCGTGATGTGGCTTAAAACCTTGTTTCCATGGTAACATGGGTCAAAGTTCGACACCTGTCAGTCATTAGGTGGGCTGTGCTGGCCATGTGACAACACTTAACCTCCGACACCTGGGAACTGTTTAAGGTCACTCCCCTCCCCTCGAGCCAGCGTCAGGATAGGTCAGACAGCTTGACCTGTGGCTCTCCTTATGCTGTTGGGCTGGGAGGCTGATGGATCAGTGTGAATGCATGGTACTAGCCTGGACTTCCCTTTCCTCTAGCCTTGGGTGTCAGAGCGACACACACACACTTGAAAACTTGACATGCAAGAGGAATTAATGTAAGGCTTATACGTTTTTTTATTAATTCAGTAACACTTTATTTTACATCCCGGTTTAAGCTGGTACTTTGTATTTACATGGCAAATCTCTAGAAACATTCTGGTATTTACCTAGAACAATTTCAACACAATTGGTACTTACCTGGTACCAAGTGACACATACAGTAGTGACGCTGGACTTGTGTCAATGAATCTAAATGAAACCAAAGCCTATTTATTACGCCAATATTAGGTAATTACTGTTTTAAAAATCGAAGTAACTATTGGTGGACAGTAAAATGAACCATCCATTCATTCATATCATGACACGTGGCTGTAGCAAGCTGCATATCTGCACAACTACAGGAATGTACAGGTGAGAACCATGACCCCTGACCTGGCAGGAGGATGGCCAGGATTCCACAGGAGATGGAGAATACCCCAAATTCTGCGGTAGAATACCGGTACCCAGAGTTCCACCTTAGAATGACCAGAATTTAGCTGGCTCAAAACTAGCTCGTCAATGTTTTTGTACGATATTTCCCAGATATAAGCCCAGTTCTGGAATCTCCATCGAAAGTGTTTTATTCCAGGAATAGGTTTCTAATCTTTGTCCTGGAAAATGGCCCGTATAGCCCCAGCCTATAGCCTTGTCATGTGTTTCCACCTGTCGTGGCCTTGATGGCTGTTGTTCCAGTCAGTTGTTATGACTGACCCAGCCTGACCCAGGATAGAGCTAACAACACTTCAAAGGTGCCCCGCTCATTGTTGAGATGCCCTCCTGCACTTAGACGTGTGTTTGGTGTGTGTGTCCCTGCTTGATTGCATGAATTGAGCTGTACTTATAAGTAAGGGTTTTTCAAGCTATTTTCTAAACACCATTGACTGGAAGAGACGCAAGCAGCTGGTGAAACACACACATACACAGAGATGTAGCATGGACTGTCAGCTATGCGAGGCAGCTTGGTAAGGGTAGATTAGTTTCCACTCGCTCATGGCTTTCACAGTAACACTATCTTCTGGGGAGTGGAGCCTCAGCCCTACCCCACATCATCTCATATCTGGACCAAAGCCCCAGTCCCAGCCCAACCCAAACACGTAGCACAGGGCTCTCCGCTGGTCCCAGCCCAACCCTACAGGGCCCCACAGCCTAGCCCAACACAACTCTAGCCCATAATCCCTGTGCCAGACCAGCTGCATTCTCCAGTGAACTAAAACATATTTAGTTAGTTGCCATTGTCTCAGTAACTGGCATTTTAAACTTTTACATCTTGTATACTGCTGGAAGGATAATGGTATGTACAGGCAGTGATATTCTTCACTGATTAATCCATTGCAAGCACTTCTGATTTCTGTGGCCATTTATCACGCCCCCCACAGAAGAGGGTAAAGAGGGGGTTTGGAAGACAGGAAACAGCAGGAGAGGAGAGAGATTTTACTCTACACTCTGCCAGTAAACCTACAACATTGCTACACCACAGGTTTATTACAGTTATAGTTTGTTTGACCGTTTCATTCATAACTAAAACATAACACGGCCCATCAAATAGCCACACAAGGGTTTTCTATAGGAAAAGAACATGAAGTGCCATCCGGTCTGTGAAGGAGGCGTAACAATTTAGGGGAAACAGCCGGAACGAGGCTTGAACCAGCAACTCTATGGGAAACAAGTCTCCAGCCAAAAGCAACTGAGAGGGGACAGAGGGTACACACTCGTGTGTGAGTGCAGTGTGCACGTGTGTGTACTTGTGTATACGTGTGCATGTAGGTGGGAGAGGTGTGGGTGAAAGACAAATAAGTAGTGTCAGTAGCAATAAGGCTTGTCTGAAGAGAACCAGATGTTTTGCAGAGAGCTCCAGAAAATATTATTACTGGATGAGAGACCAACCCCTTCCTCTCCTCTGCCCGCCCCTCACACAATAACACCCACACTCTCACCTCAGATATCCCTCTCGGTTCTCTAGTCTCTCTTCATCCTTCTCTATTATCTCCCCTCTCTTCTCTACCACTCTTTTCTCTTCTCTCCCTCTTTATTTCTCTCTCTCCCTCTCTTCACTTCCTGGAGGGTGGTGGATCAGGGGCATCTGTCTGTTAGGGGCCGTCTAGTAAGTGCACGCACGCACCTGCAAAACAGCCACCCACACAAGTCTGTCAGCTAACTTGTTAGAGTAATCAGATGTGTAAAGTATATAAGTAAAACTACTTTAAAGTACTACTTAAGTATTTTGGGGGGGGTATCTTTCCTATTCATGTTTTTGACAACTTTTACTTTACTACATTCCTAAAGAAAATAATGTACTTTTTACTTCATACATTTTCCCTGACACCCAAAACTACTTGTTACATTTTGAATGGTTAGCAGGACATGAAAATGTTTCAATTCACGCACTTATCAAGAGAACATCCCTGGTCATCCCTACTGCCTCTGATCTGGCAGACTCACTAAACACACGTTTCGTTTGTAAATTACGTCTGACTATTGGAGTGTGCCCCTGGCTATCCGTAAATAAAAAAAATTAAAAATGAAATGGTGCCGTCTGGTTTGCTTAATATAAGGAATTTAAAATCATTTTTACTTTTGATACTTAAGTATATTTTTGCAATTACATTTACTTTTGATACTTAAGTATATTTAAAACCAAACACTTTTAGACTTTTAAGCAAGTAGTATTTTACTGGGTGACTTTTACTTGAGTCATTTTCTATTAAGGTATCTTCACTTTTACTCAAGTATGACAGTTGGGTATTTTCCACCACTGAGAGTAATGGCCTGGATCTGTTGATGTTTTATTATAACAACAAACTGAACCTGAGCTGAACTCTCAGACTGACAGACTTCAGGACTGCTTAGATTAAGGCTAATCATTCACCATCTCAGGACTGTACTGTATACGAGCTGTACAATATATGGTCAATTCCAGACTGGGTCTGTGTGTGTGTCTGGTGAATCTGTCAAGTCAGCAGGTAGTGGCCAAGTAAAGTCAACAGTGTGGAGAAGCCATTAAACTTGTGAAGGTGTAACTTCCCATCAGCTATAGAGTAGGTTTATACCTGAGCTCTCATGCATACAGAGATTCCCACAGCTGAGACCAATGTGCTGCCCACTATTTGTTATCATTGTGTTTGTGTGTGTTTGTTTGTGTATTATCCTTGGTCTTCAAGAACCCACTGTATCCTCACACTAACCCTATAGGAACTTTATAGGTGTATTTAGTAGCTTCATCTTCTCTCTCCTTTCCTTCATCTGTAGTGATCTGAGAGCAGTGGGCAGGTTAAAACTAAGCCTCGGCCTAGCAGATGCTCAGTGTGTGGAAATCCGGGCCATGTTCATCGGTTTGATCTCTCTCTCTCTTCCAACCATCTTTCTCTGTAATGGGAAGAGCCATAGGCCTTTAGACCAGTAATCCTGGGTTCTTATGCCAAGGCCTACAAAGGCCTGAGTGTCAGTAACACACACACACACACACACACACACACACACACACACACACACACACACACACACACACACACACACACACACACACACACACACACACACACACACACACAGGCAGGCAGCGTTAGCGACACCTCACAGCTAAATATACCCAGAATGACAGAGACAGGTGACTAAACCTCGGCCTCAGACACCCAGCCAGAACGCACTGGGGAGGTCAGGGGAGTCATGCACCCCAAAATCTGAGGGGGCACAAAGTACGTGAGGACGGCCACGTTGAAAATGTTTGCATTTTTCAAACACCTGAACCTAGAGTCATAATCATTATGCTTAATTCTATGTAAAAAATATGTTTCTTTCTCTGCATATCTAAGCGGACCTCTTGGGCTGTCTGTATCCTCCTTACTGGTGTGTTTTTAAAGAAACAAAATATGCTTCTCTGCATCTCCGCTCAAATCTGGGTAAAAGATCGAAAGGAATGTGAGTCTTATTCAGTGCGTTTATTAATTGCTTGCTTTTCTAAAGTCTACCAACCTTGCCAGGAGGCATGCCAGCTAAGATAGTTAGACAAACTAGCTACTAGCTCGAGTGATATAATGCAATTATCTCTTGGTAGCTAGTAATGAGATTAGGAGATTGGGAACCTATCTGGGCTAGCTAAAGCCAACTTCATAAAATGATTATAATAATGAATAGTGTGTATTATACACATGTGGGAATTGGACATTTTTGCATATCCCAACTCCTCTTGAGACACCCTCAGAAAGTGGGGTCACGGACAGGGTCAGCGGACAGGGTCGGTGACCCTGGAACAATTTGGGTTAAGTGCCTTGCTCAAGGGCACATTGGCAGATTTTTCACCTTGTTGGCCCGGGTATTCAAACTAGCGACCTTTTGGTTATTGGCCCGACACTCTAATCGCTAGGCTACCTACTGCCACAAATTGTTAGGTGGCTAGTAGAAAGTATTACAGAGAAACACATTTAAAATATATATTTTTTTTAAAGGACAAATCTGAGGGGGCACGTGCCCCTGTGCCCACTATGGGCATGACGCCTCTGAGGGAGGTCACAGGGTGTGTGTGTGTCTGAGGGCGCTGCTGGGGGCTGGTTATGTCTCTTTCCTCTCAGTGTGCAGTTGGTAGCTTTGAGCCGAACACGGTCACCCAGGTCTCTGGGTTTTCTCCTCTAAGCCAGCTGGTCTGGCTTTATACCTTCTTCTAGTCCTCTTTTACTCCTTTGTTCCATTTCATCCCTTCTTTTCTGAGCTAAAGGATAGAGTGATCTGACCCACAGCTGGAGCTGTAGGGAACCTTCCTGGGGAAGATAATACAAGCAGCACTGGTGAGTGTGTGTGTGTGTGTGTGTGTGTGTGTGTGTGTGTGTGTGTGTGTGTGTGTGTGTGTGTGTGTGTGTGTGTGTGTGTGTGTGTGTGTGTGTGTGTGTGTGTGTGTGTGTGTGTGTGTGTGTGTGTGTGTGTGTGTGTGTGTGTGTGTGACGCACAGCAAACTCTTACTGACTCATAGCTTTCAATTTAGTTTAGTTTTGGGCAGAAAGGAGTGTGTGCCACATGATCAAACAAGAGTTTGTGAGTGCGAGAGCGCTTTTGAGAGTGTGTGCTGTCTATGGGAAAGTGTGTGAGCGCACTGCAAATGAACACAAAAACATAAATGTCTTCTATGGTGTTTTCTCATGGTAAAGTCGGTGGTATGGCTTCATCTGCTGACAAGAGACTATAAAGGAAAATCTAAAGGACTTGTAATGCCTCCCAAAGTCAAGCGTCTCTCACCTCTGTGTGTGGTTGGGTTCCCCTGGTCTGCCTGTCTGTCTGTGTCTGCCTGTCCGACCATAGCGAGAAGTACAGCCACAGCTGCAGTAGTCAATCAGGACTGGCCCAGGATAGAGAGAGAGACAGAAAGATATGAAGTTATAATTTGACCATGAAAAAAGACAGAAATGTTGAAATTCACTCTTATACTCCTATGCTGTACTTTTAGCAAGCTATATAGTTCAACATTCAATGGTGGTGTAAATATACTGTATTTAAGCAAGTCTACAATGTTTTGTGGATCTGTAACGGTTGGTCACTGGCCCTCCATCTTGGCTCTCCCTGCCCCTCCCCCATCACCTCTCTGACTGGCCTATGATCTCTGACCTCTGACCCTATGATACTTAAACTTTGTTTCTAGGTTACTTCTAGCTTTATTCCTAATGACCTTGAACAAATGCATCTTGTTATAAAACTGGTCTTTCAGTCATAACCATGGCTGACAGTCTACTGTGTGATGCAGTACAGTAGGATGACTGTATTTACCATAAGTAGCCTTTGGCTTGTGGTCTCTTGCGTCGTTACGGTCCCTTGCGTCCTAACAGTCTCTTGGTCATATTCGTATAATTTGCTATGTCACATCTCTGACAGACAGGGTTTGTGGTGTAGATTCTAGATGCCAAACTACTGTATACAATTAAACTGCAACAATTCCATAGCTAATGTTAGTCACTGTCTGCCTGGCTATCACTGCTGTTCAGCGTGTCCATACTGAAATTCTGGAGTGAATCAGAGCTTAAAATATCTCTGGTGGTACTGCCCTAACACTGCCATACACTCTGGCCTCAGAACCAAGCACAGCTGTGTCTGAGGGAGCTACATGCCACATACACATGAGTGTTTGTGTGTGTGTCTCTGAGGGAAGGGATGGAGGAGAGAACAAGGTTTTAACCTTTATTTAACTAGGCAAGTCAGTTAAGAACAAATTCTTATTTACAATGACGGCCTACAACTGCCAAACCCGGGCGCCGCTGGGCCAATTGTGTCGCCGCCCTATGGGACTCCCAATCACGGCCGGATGTGATACAACCTGGAATCGAAGCAGGGTGTCTGTAGTGACACCTCAAGCACTGAGATGCAGTTCCTTAGACTGCTGCGCCACTCGGGAGCCCCTTCAAAGCATGAAAGCATTCTTTGAAATATCTCCACATATTATACTGAGTTTTGCAGAGACATACTTTCATTGTTGTATAAAAAATGCTACCGGGACGACTGTGCCTTTGTTGTTCAGAGGCCTGTCTCACATGAATAACAGGCAGATTACATTGTGCGTGTCAGCCTGAGTGATGGGAGTGACAGCGAACGACGACAGCAGGCTTGTCAGGTGAGATGCCTACAAACGCAGCATCTTTTCTCGGGGTGTATAGTCCTGTAGTAGCAGAACGACGACAGCAGGCTTGTCAGGTGAGATGCCTACAAACGCAGCATCTTTTCTCGGGGTGTATAGTCCTGTAGTAGCAGAACGACGACAGCAGGCTTGTCAGGTGAGATGCCTACAAACGCAGCAGCATCTTTTCTCGGGGTGTATAGTCCTGTAGTAGCAGAACGACGACTGGGCAGCTGTTTTTCCTGTAACACAACAAAAGGTTAAGGCTCATCCATTATAAATAGCAGGTGTAACGTACTGGGCGTTCCACTAGACCACTAACAACTAAACTAGACCCCCATGAGACATACACTACAGGAACACATTTGCAGTGAAAACACTCCCCAGAGACGGGCTATTTGCTTTTGTGTACAGTATATGTGTGCGGGTGTGGGCAAGTGTTTGTGTGGCTGTGTGTGTGTGTGTGCATGTCGGTGTGTGAGCTGCAGAGCGGGTTAGAGCAGAGAGAAGTAGCCTCCTACTATAGAGTTGTAGGACATTTCGTAAGTCCATCCACCCATCCGAAACGGCACAGTACTGGTAAACAAGTGCAGTTCCAAGAGCTTCCACTGCAGTGCACCAGTGAGCTACAGACCAACACTTCATACTTCATACTGTTTGCCCTGTGTATTCTAGGGAAGGGAGATTGTATTACTCTGAAAATGTACATTCATTTGAGTTTAATAATCTGTTTTAAGATTAAAAGCAGGTGTGTGTGTGTGTGTGTGTGTGTGTGTGTGTGTGTGTGTGTGTGTGTGTGTGTGTGTGTGTGCGTGTGCGTGTGCGTGTGCGTGTGTGTGTGTGTGTGTGTGTGTGTAAACTACATCTTAATCTGTTTTATTAGAACCAGCTCCAGTCTCATACAGTATCTCTCCGGTCTCTCCCAGGTGCTCTGTAAACCAATGGACCTGAGGCCCTTAGAGACCACCCTGATGAAACACTCAGACACAGACTGACTGACACAGATGAGAGAGAGATTGAGATAAAGCCAGAAGGGAAGAGAGAGAACCGAAACCTGAAACGCATGCAGGAGGATCTGGGGCTGAAGCTTTGACAGAACAGAAGGAAGTGCAAGTAATTGACTGGTAAGATATCCACGTTTTCACAGCTTAACCAGACAGGAAATGTAGTCTTCTATACTACGACTAGGGTGGTTTATTTATTTGGCACATATGTTGACTGAACACACTTCAGATAGATAGGATGTGTGTGTGTGTGTGTGTGTGTGTCTTCGTGCGTCTTTGTGCGCGCGCGCACCCGCTAGGGCCTTAAAACTTGTTCATGGATTGTGTGCGTGTTTGATGGATTGGAGAGAGCGAGAGAGAAAGAGAGAGCGATCGATCAAAGTGTGTCTATGGGCACATCACCAACGGGAAACAAACATTAGCGGTATTATCCCCCTTTCCTTCCCCTCCTCTGTTCCTTCACCGGGCAAATCACTCACTCACACTGAGGGACTGCGTAGCACGACTCCCTTCCTCTTCATTTCAAATCTGGAGTGGAGAAGAGAGTTTTAATGTTGCCAGTTGCCCTTTCCATCACTGTGTTTGTATGATTAATAGTAGGCTATTGCCATTCTGGATTTAAAGCGAATTCGTTTTTCTAACGGGGCTCTTTATACGAAGACTTTTCTGCTGTACGGTATTCGGACAAGGCTCGTGAAAACGCCTGCGTAAACGGACACTGATATCGGACAGATCAGCCTCATGAGGAGCAGGCTACAGTAAGTGTGTCCGGTGGTTAATTCATATTTTCGCTTCGAAAGTTTACAGTTGGGACAGTTTGTGCTATTGGCAGAATACGCACAGTGTTTGCGCTCCGAACTCGACCATAAACGCGTCGGAGTCTGTCATATAATTTAATAGATGTGTTATACTCAGAGAGTATACAACAGCCCAGTGAGAGAGATGTGAATTGTATAGTCGGATTTGTTTATTTATCTTAAATATTTTCTTATTAAGTATTGTGTTCATGTCAATTTAAAGTTGATTGAGGTCAATACTTTATGTGTTTGTGAATGAATCTCAGACCTGTTAGAGAAAGTGAAATATGTAGCACTGATGGCCAAATTCAGTATCTTTAAAGTCATTTTGAGAAAATAAAATACTTTTGTATAATATTTTCTAGCGTACTAATACAAGTGAGGGGGTCTGTGCCACCAGTGTCAATGGGTATTATGACCCTGATCCCAGGCTAGAGCAGTGCACAGTATGTGGCCTTGAGGGGTGTGTTCTCCAACTCTGCCCCCTGGTCCAGCTGGAGAGCTACAGTGTGTGCAGGCTTTAGTTCCAGCCCAGCACTAACACACCTGATACTTGGCTCCTGTCCTCTGGATAAGCCTCTAGTTTCTGTTCTGGCTCTCCCATTAAGTCAGAGAGAGCAGGCAGTTTACAGGTGTATTACAGACTAAAGGCTAGCCTCACCTGGCTGCCACATCTCAGCTTTATGAACCAACACATGGCTGGGAGTGGGAACACGTGACTGGTCAGGGGTGCACGATGGAGGCTCTGGAGCTCCGTAGTCCTGACGGTTTTCATTTATCGCTGCCATTCTACTTGATCAATTGTACTGATTGACTGGAATTTAACGAGGTAGAAAACCAGCAAACACCTTGGGCCTCACTCCTCTCTTAAGACCTGGAGAATTCACGACCCAAACTGTAGTTTATTTAAAAGCATATTGCAGAGGATTTGCTGGGTGGTCCCCATATGAGCTTTAACTCTGACGTGTCTGAATTTTTCCCCAACACTTGTTTTCTAGTGAGTACAGTGTCATCTGCCACCGTGGTAAACAACTTACTTACTGTGTAGTGTTGCATCCACCATCCTAGTTAGGGAGTCTACATCCACCATCCTCCAGTTAGGGAGTCTACATCCACCATCCTCCAGTTAGGGAGTCTACATCCACCATCCTCCAGTTAGGGAGTCTACATCCACCATCCTCCAGTTAGGGAGTCTACATCCACCATCCTCCAGTTAGGGAGTCTACATCCACCATCCTCCAGTTAGGGAGTCTACATCCACCATCCTCCAGTTAGGGAGTCTACATCCACCATCCTCCAGTTAGGGAGTCTACATCCACCATCCTCCAGTTAGGGAGTCTACATCCACCATCCTCCAGTTAGGGAGTCTACATCCACCATCCTCCAGTTAGGGAGTCTACATCCACCATCCTCTAGTTAGGGAGTCTACATCCACCATCCTCCAGTTAGGGAGTCTACATCCACCATCCTCCAGTTAGGGAGTCTACATCCACCATCCTCCAGTTAGGTGGTCTACATCCACCATCCTCCAGTTAGGGAGTCTACATCCACCATCCTCCAGTTAGGGAGTCTACATCCACCATCCTCCAGTTAGATGGTCTACATCCACCATCCTCCAGTTAGGGAGTCTACATCCACCATCCTCCAGTTAGGGAGTCTACATCCACCATCCTCCAGTTAGGGAGTCTACATCCACCATCCTCCAGTTAGGGAGTCTACATCCACCATCCTCCAGTTAGGGAGTCTACATCCACCATCCTCCAGTTAGGTGGTCTACATCCACCATCCTCCAGTTAGGGCGTCTACATCCACCATCCTCCAGTTAGATGGTCTACATCCACCATCCTCCAGTTAGGGAGTCTACATCCACCATCCTCCAGTTAGGGAGTCTACATCCACCATCCTCCAGTTAGGGAGTCTACATCCACCATCCTCCAGTTAGGGAGTCTACATCCACCATCCTCCAGTTAGGGAGTCTACATCCACCATCTCCAGTTAGGTGGTCTACATCCACCATCCTCCAGTTAGGGCGTCTACATCCACCATCCTCCAGTTAGGGAGTCTACATCCACCATCCTCCAGTTAGGGAGTCTAATACAGATGAGTCTTTGTCTGCTAGTTGCCTGTAGCTACTGTAGTGTTAATCAGAGACTCCCCCCTACTCTAGTCTAGTCTGAAGTATTTATAATGAGTCATGTGCCCGTAGTGGAGAATGGTGGTGGTGGTGGTGGTGGTGGTGGTAGGGGGGTTACAGCATCTACTGGCCAGCTTGGTAGAGCTGTAGGACACCGATCCAAGTCATGTCCCTTTTACTTGTTATTTTCCTCCTGACAAGGTGATAGAGGAACTACGTAGTTTTCTTTGAAATGATATGCGGTGCTCGTAGCGCCGTGATGAAGTCCACGCAGGCTCTATGTCTGGGGGCACACACCCCTTTGAGACTCGTCTACGTGCACTCCTCCGCCCCCAGCCCTCTACTCCTCCCGTTCCCTATCCACCCCCTGCCCGGCACCCATCCGTCTACCCCCCACTACCCCTGCCCCTCTGACACTGGCATGTAGGTTGTCCTGCCAAGATATACAAGGGCATTGCCACCCCATCACCCACTGTCTGCCGCTCTCGCTCTATCCAGCCTCAAAATACACACTTACACATTCTGTCTACCCTGTCTATCTGTCTGTCTATTGGACTGTGTGTCTCTGGTCCAGGGTTGGACTGGGATAAAAAATCCACCTGGTGATTTCTAATACCCCAGGCCATTTTTTTCCTTTTGGCCCTCATTATTAGCCAAATAATGATAATTCTATGCAAACACCCCAATTTAGATCAGCCCACTGGCATTTGCCTGAACTGCCCTATGGCCAGTCTGTTTCTGTTTGGTCCTTCTGTCTGTCCCTCTCTTGCCCCAGAATACACACACGTACACAGCATGGGGGTAAATGAGGACTCTGAATCATCCCTCTACATAGAGAAAGGCCCATCTTTGGCACACTGCGATGGTGTGTTTAAGTTTGTGATAGAGAAGGGGTACCGTGATTGTTGTGAGAGTGGGTGTTAGTTCGGGAAAATAAGGAGTCTGTTATATGTCCAACTCTTTTCTCTAGTTCTACTGGCTATGTCTGTTTCTGTCTCTCTCTGTCTTAGTGTGAACTAGATACGGGCCGCTCTGCTTTGTTTTGGGGTAATAAGTTCATTATTTTATTTTTGGAGCCCCACTGGTTACGTGTAAGCTATTTATAGATGAGGAAATGTGTGTTTGTGCGTAAGTGTGTGTGTGTGTGGAAGGAGGAATCGGGTGGAAATCTGCCATCTTCCTGGTTTGGTTTACAGGTGGGCTCTACATCATGTCGTCTTAGAGGGAACACACATGCTGGGGGAAAAAATCTAGCAAACACACACAAGCACACACACAGTGTTTAGGTCAAAAGCAAGCTTCCCTCGAAAGCAGAACTCCATGCTCAGTATCAACACCCACAGTTTATATAATTCGGGGTTGACTCAACAAGGAATGTTCTATATTTACTCAAAAGCAGAGGAGTATGGTGTTTCCTGAAACAGCCTCACTATCTGCATGACTGACTGACTGACTGACTGACTGACTGACTGACTGACTGACTGACTGACTGACTGACTGACTGACTGACTGACTGACTGACTGACTGACTGACTGAATGAATGAATGAATGAGAGCACAGAAGTAATGTGTCCTGTTTGGCATGTTGGGGCTTGTTTTGATTGGACATTATGCCCTAGCTAGCTTGATTATATCTGGTGCTGACATATACTGTGTAGAAGATCTGTGTTTAAAATGTGCCTTTTCTGGTCAGTTTACTGAGGAGTCTGTACAGATCAGGCTCTATTCTCCTCTAGCTAGGGATGGGGGTACGTTGGAGCTGTCACCATGTTATTACATATCATATCATCTCTGATCTCCACAGGGGCATAAGGGATAGGGGATAGGGGTTTGGGATGGTACACTACACAAACAAAAGTATGTGGACACCTGCTCGTCGAACATCTCATTATAAAATCATGGGCATTAATATGGAGTTGGTCCTCCCTTTGCTGCGATAACAGCCTCCACTCTTCTGGGAAGGCTAGATCTCTCAAACTCAACTCTGGACCTTGAAGACAGTTCCACTGCATTTTTTCATTGTTCCCCTCTAATTAGGGACTGATTTAGACCTGGCACACCAGGTGTGTGCAATCAATTATCAGATAGAACAGAAAACCAGCAGGCTCCGGACCTCGTAGGGTAACAGTTGTTGGAACATTGCTGTGTGGACTTGCTTCCTTTCAGCCACAATAGCATTAGTGAGGTTGGACATGTAGAGTGATTAGGCCTGGCTCGCAGTCGGCGTTCCAATTCATCCCCAAAGTGTTCGATGGGGTTGAGGTCAGGGCTCTGTGCAGGCCAGTCGATTTCTTCCACACCTGATCTCAACAAACCATTTCTGTATGGACCTCGCTTTGTGCACGGGGGCATTGTCATGCTGAAACAGGAAAAGGCCTTCCCCAAACTGTTGCCACGAAGTGGAAGCACAGAATCGTCTAGAATGTCATTGTATGCTGTTGTGTTAAGATTTTCCTTCACTGGAACTAAGGGGCCTAGCCCAAGCCATGAAAAACAGCCCCAGACCATTATTCCTCCTACACTAAACTTTACAGTTGGCACTATGCATTGGGGCAGGTAGCGTTCTCCTGGCATCCGCCAAACCCAGATTAGTCCGTCGGAATAACAGATGGTGAAGCGTGATTAATCACTCCAGAGAACGTGTTTCCACTGCTTCAGAGTCCAATGGCGGCGAGCTTTACACCACTCCAGCCGATACTTGGCATTTCGCATGGTGATCTTAGACTTGTGTGTGGCTGCTCGGCCATGGAAACCCATTCAAATGAAGCTTCCTATGAACAGTTCTTGTGCTGACGTTGCTTCCAGAAGCAGTTTGGAACTCGGTAGTGAGTGTTGCAACCAAGGACAGACAATTTTTACGTGCTATACGCGTCAGCACTCGGTCGGACCTGTTTTCTGAGCTTGTGTGACCTACCACTTCGTGGCTGTGCCGTTGTTGCTCCTAGACATGTCCACTTCACAATAACAGCACTTACAGTTGACCGTGGCAGCTCTAGCGGGGCAGAAATTGTAGGGAATGTGGCATCCTATGACGGTGCCACGTTGAAAGTCACTGAGCTCTTCAGTACAGACCATTCTTTTGCCAATGTTTGTCTATGGAGATTGCATGGCGGTGTGCTCGATTTTATCCACCTGTCAGCAATGGGTGTGGCTGAAATAGCCGAATCCACAAATTTGATGTGGTGTCCACATACTTTTGTATATATGGTGTATGTTGTGTAGCGTGATAGGGGGTTTTGATGACAGCCCGGTTACCAGTCTGTTTCTGCTTTCTCTCATGAACAAGTACTACTGAATTACTACTCATCACTACTACACAAAATCTACTGGTTTTAGTACTTGATTGTTATTGAGATGTGTAGTAAACCAGTAGTGATTTATGTAGTAATTTAAGTAGTAATAAATTATGAATTGGGACGTTTCGCTACTGGTGAACACTACATATTTCCTACTCAAATCACTACATAATTCTCCCTTAATATGTAACTACTGAGCTTTTGGGTCTCTACTACTTAAAACCTACACATACCTACACAATTCCTACATGTTCACTATTAAATTACTACACGATTCCTACACATTACTGCTGTCTGCATACTCAACCCATATTGAATTACTAAACGATTCCTACACATTACTGCTGTCTGCATACTCAACCCATATTGAATTACTACACGATTCCTACACATTACTGCTGTCTGCATACTCAATCCATATTTAATTACTACACGATTCCTACACATTACTGCTGTCTGCATACTCAATCCATATTGAATTACTACACGATTCCTACACATTGCTGCTGTCTGCATACTCAACCCATATTGAATTACTACACGATTCCTACACATTGCTGCTGTCTGCATACTCAATCCATATTGAATTACTACTGCCAGTGCCATCTGTGTGTGTGGTGTTGTATCACTACTGATCACTACTGAATTGATCCTGATCCTTTATCATTTTCTACATAAATCCTTTGGAATTACTATTTAAAACATTGAACTACCTATTCAAAATCCCTACATGTTTTTTCCTCACGTTTCTAACTGTAGTTATATCACCAAACAAGCAATAATAAGCTCATGCAAACTTTATTGCAATTTGCTTTGATTCAATTAATGACATATTGAATGACATATTTACACTTATTTTGTCCATCCCTTTGAGACCTTGTCTTCATTCAGCTTTGACTGAACTTTATTCACATCCTCTTTTTTGTTGCAGCCATTTTTCCACCATGTAACCTTTTAGAAAATAAAGACAAGGACAAGAGACAACCAATTCTAAGCCATTATCAATCATCGGCTAACAGAGGTCACAACACAGAAAAACATTTTTAATCTCACTAACAATGGCCTCCAGTCTTCTTATGTCAAGGGGCTCCTTGGCTCCTTGTCACAAGAGGTAAGTAGAATGGGTAAGTATACAATAAGAACATACTGTACATTTGCATACAAACACACTCATCAGCTAGCATGACGAAAACAGAGTCTACATAGCTACAATTCAATGGGGCTAGCAAACAGATAGGGTAAACTCAATACATCTCTATGACAATGGCTAACGGCTAAGAGCGTTTTGGCTAGAAATCTTTTTGATGTTGTAAAAAGTGATATAAACGGCTAAACAATGACATGAAGGTATTCATGAAAGTATTCATAAAGGAAAGTTAAACTTACAGATGGTGCCAGTATAAGGTCTATGAAAGACAGGATGACGGAGGATGGAAGGTGATTACATTCGGGATTGTCAAAAACAGTAAACAGTAACAACAACCAACTACTTCCTGTTTTGTCTTCTTCTGCAGTCATGAAAAGTCGGTGTAGTCTGGCTGTAGTGTTATGATACGTCAAGTAATAAAAACTCTACCTGATTACTGTTGAAAAGCCTGTGTAGTAAAGCTGTAGTGCTTTGAGTACTTATTAACTACCAACATCAAGTAGAAAAATCTCTAGCCGACCAGATTACTACTAACAAGCCTGTGTAGTAAAGCTGTAGTGTTTTGAGTACTTATTTACCACCAACATCAAGTAGTAAAAACCTCTACCTGATTACTACTGGAAACTACTGTTTTCCTACTGAACACTACACATCTCTACCTATCTTGAGTAGTGCATAAAGTACACATTCACTACACAGTCTCTACATTGTCACTACGGCACAAATAAGTTTTGTGTAGTAATTCAGTAGTGCTTTTTCACGAGAGTTAGCCAACTCCCTACTCGTCGTCTTGTCATTGACAAGCCTGATCCCTTTCTCTCTTTCCCCCTTCCATTCTCCTTCAGCCTCTGACTGTAAGCTGGGAACCGTGTGTGTGTGTGTGTGTGTGTGTGTGTGTGTTGGACGCTATAAACCACGTGTGCTCTGACTGTGTCTAGCTACTTAAGACAGGCTTAAAGAACTTGTAGGCCAGGGAGTCGCTCGATGTACAGGTAACTGCCAAAATAAAGGAGACTCTTGCGTAAATGAGGGATAGAAAGTCTATTGAAAGCAGGTGCTTCCTTCCACACAGGTGCGGTTCCTGAGTTAATTAAGCAAATAGCATCCCATCATGCATAGGGTCATGTATAATAATGCCCAGTTACCCATCATTTTGGCTACTATGGCAAGAAGAAGATATCTCAGGGACTTTGAAAGATGCATCTCCAAGGAGCATAAAAGGTGTGTGTGTGTGTGTCTCAGACAACAGATCTCAATTCAATTGAACGCTAATGGGAGATTCTAGAGCGGTGTCTGAGACAGCGTTTTCCACCACCATCAACAAAACACCCACACAAACACCGTTCACCATCAACAAAACACACACACAAGCACACACCCACTCATGCACACAAACGCACACACACAAGCTCACACACGCTCACACACATTCACACACACAAGGGCTGGGCATTGACCTCATGATACGATATTTATCACGATACGATAAGTATAGCCGTTCTCATGATTCTATATGTATTGCGATTCGATACTGTGATTGTATTGCAGTTTTGTGTTCCAAACAAATTGCTTACTATATGTCTGCTGCAGAGAGCCAAGAGAGAGCATGAGAAAATTTGCTCTCTGAATTTTGATCAGTCAGGGAAATAAAGTGCTGAAAACATGTTGAGTCACTATTTATAAAGAAGACGGAAAACAAGTTATAGGATGAAAAATACCTACAGTAGCATTTTTTTTTTTTAATAACAATTTATATATCTATATTTTTTTGTTTTGTTATATATATATATATATATATATATTTATGGATATACAGTACTAGTCAAAAGTTGACACACCTACTCATTCAAGGGTTTTTCTATATTTTTACAATTTTTTACATTGTAGAATAATAGTGAAGATGTCAAAACTATGAGATAACACATGGAATCATGTAGTAACCAAAAAAGTGTTAAACAAATATAAATATATTTAATATTTTTGATTCTTCAAAGTAGCCACCCTTTGCCTTGATGACAGCTTTGCACACTCTTGGCATTGTCTCAACCAGCTTCAGCTGGAATGCTTTTCCAACAGTCTTGAAGGAGTTCCCACATATGCTGAGCACTTGTTGGCTGCTTTTCGTTCACTCTGCATTCCAATTCATCCCAAACCATCTCAAATGGGTTGAGGTTGGGTGATTGTGGAGGCCAGGTCATCTGATGCAGCACTCCATCACTCTCCTTCTTGGCTAAATAGCCCTTACACAGCCTGGAGGTGTGTTGGGTCATTGTCCTGTTGGAAAAGGGTTAAGTGTGCCTTGAATTTAAAATAAATTGTGTCACCAGCAAAACACGCCCACACCATCACACCTCTTCCTCCATGCTTCACGGTGGGAACCACACATACGGAGATCATCCGTTCACCTACTCTGCGTCTCACAAAGACACGGCGGTTGGAACCAAAAATCTCACATTTTGACTCATCAGACCAAAGGACAGATTTCCACCGGTCTAATGTCCATTGCTCGTGTTTTTGTTGGCCCAAGCAAGTCTCTTCTTATTATTGGTGTCCTTTTGTAGTGGTTTCTTTGCAGCAATTCAACCATGAATGCCTGATTCACGCAGTCTCCTCTGAACAGTTGATGTTGAGATGTGTCTGTTACTTGAACTCTGTGAAGCATTTATTTGGGCTGCAATTTCTGAGGTTGGTAACTCTAAGAAACTTATCCTCTGCACCAGTTTCATCATAGCCCTTGATGGTTTTTGCGACTGCATTTGAAGAAACTTTGAGAGTTCTTGATTGACTGACCTTCATGTCATAAAGTAATGATGGACTGTCGTTTGCCATAATATGGACTCGGTCTTTTACCAAATATACCACCCTTACCTTGTCACAAAACAACTGATTGGCTCAAACACATTAAGAAGGAAAGAAATTCCATAAATTCACTTTTAACAAGGCACACCTGTTAATTGATTTGCATTCCATGTGACTACCTCATGAAGCTGGTTGAGAGAATGCCAAAGCTGAGTGGGCAAATCTGTCATCAAGGCCAAAAGTGGCTACTTTATTTTGATTTGACACTTTTTTGCTTACTACATGATTCCATATGTGTTATTTCATAGTTTTGATGCCTTCACTATTATTCTACAATGTAGAAAATAGCAAAAATAAAGAAAAACCTTTAAATGAGTAGATCTGTCCAAACTTTTGACTGGTACTGTATATAAATATCTATATATTTTTTTACAAATCGACACTTAGAGTCAAATGTCAATAAATTATTATCCAAAAATAAGATCGAGATATGTCACTGTATAGATCTTTTCCCCCGTTACAGACACACACACACACACACACACACACACACACACACACACACACACACACACACACACACACACACACACACACACACACACACACACACACACACACACACACACACACACACACACACACTCTCACACACACACACACACACACACTCACACGTTCACACACAGTACATCACTGGGGTCGAGCTCCCTGCCATCCAGGGCATTTATACTAGGCGGTGTATGAGGAAAGCCTGGAAAATTGCCAATGACTTTAGCCACCCCAGCAATGGACTGTTCACCCCACTACCGTTTGGTAAACGGTACCGGAGCATCATGTCTCGGACCAACAAGCTCTGAGACAGCTTCTATCTCCAAGCAATAAGACTGTTGAACTGCTAACCGATGGCTGCTCAATCCCATCCACGGACTATCTGCACTGACTTTATACACAATCTCAAGTCTCTATTCACACATTCACATACTTAAACTGTCACTCTGGCACACAAACACACATAACACACACACTCACACATACTAACGCTGCTATTCATGATTATTTATCCGTCTGCCTAGTTGCTTCTAGTCACTTTTACCCCTGCCTACATGTACAGTTGAAGTCGGAAGTTTACACACACTTAGGTTGGAGTCATTAAAACTCGTTTTTCAACCATTCCATACATTTCTTGTTAACAAACTATAGTTTTGGCAAGTCGGTTAGGACATCTACTTTGTGCATAACACAAGTACTTTTTCCAACAATTGTTTACAGACAGATTATTTCAAATATAAATCACTGTATCACAATTCCAGTGGGTCAGAAGTGTACATACACTAAGTTGACTGTGCCTTTAAACAGCTTGGACAATTCCAGAAAATTATGTCATGGCTTTAGAAGCTTCTGATAGGCTAATTGACTTCATTTGAGTCAATTGGAGGTGGACCTGTGGATGTATTTCAAGGCCTACCTTCAAACTCAGTGCCTCTTTGCTTGACATCATGGGAAAATCAAAAGAAATCAGCCAAGACCTCAGAAAGGTTTTTGTAGACCTCCACAAGTGTGGTTCATCCTTGGGAGCAATTTCCAAACACCTGAAGGTACCACGTTCATCGGTATAAACAATAGTACGCAAGTATAAACACCATGGGACCACACCGCCGTCATACCGCCCAGGAAAGAGTCTCCTAGATATGAACGTACTTTGGTGCGAAAAGTGCAAATCAATCCCAGAACAACAGCAAAGGACCTTGTGAAGATGCTGGAGGAAACCGGTACAAAAGTGTTTATATCCTCAGTAAAATGTGTCCTATATCGACATAACCTGAAAGGGCGCTCAGCAAGGAAGAAGCCACTGCTCCAAAACCGGCATAAAAAAAGCCAGACTACGGTTTGCAACTGCACATGGGGACAAAGATCGGAGAAATGTCCTCTGGTCTAATGAAACAAAATTATACATTTTTGCCCATAATGACCATTGTTATGTTTGGAGGAAAAAGGGGGAGGGTTGCAAGCCGAAGAACACCATCCCAACCGTGAAGGACGGGTGTGGCAGCATCATGTTGTGGGGGTGCTTTGCTGCAGGAGGGACTGGAGCACTTCACAAAATAGATGGCATCATGAGGAAGTAAAATTATGTGGATATATTAAAGCAACATCTCAAGACATCAGTCAGGAAGTTAAAGCTTGGTCACAAATGGGTCTTCCAAATGGACAATGACCCCAAGCATACTTCCAAAGTTGTGGCAAAATGGCTTAAGGACAACAAAGTCAAGGTATTGGAGTGGCCATCACAAAACCCTGACCTCAATCCTATAGAATATAGAAAATATGTTGGCAGAACTGAAAAAGAGTGTGTGAGCAAGAAGGCCTACAAACCTGACCCAGTTACACCAGCTCTGTCAGGAGGAATGGGCCAAAATTCACCCAACTTATTGTGGGAAACTTGTGGAAGGTTACCCGAAATGTTTGACCCAAGTTAAACATTTTAAAGGCAATGCTACCAAATACTAATTGAGTGTATGTAAACTTCTGACCCACTGGGAATGCGATGAAAGAAATAAAAGCTGAAATAAATCATTCTCCCTACTATTATTCTGACCTTTCACATTCTTAAAATATATTGGTGATCCTAACTGACCTTAGACAGGGAATTTTTACTAGGATTAAATGTCAGGAATTGTGAAAAACGGACTTTAAATGTATTTGGCTAAGGTGTATGTAACCTTCCGACTTCAACTGTCCATATTACCTCAACCTCCACCTTATCCCTGCACGTTGATATGGTATTCTTATTGGCCTCATATGTAGCTTACGTTGTTTTTTTGTTGTTGTTCTTGTGTGCTTTTATTTTCATCTGACCTGGTGTTGATTCCATGCCTTTGTTTAAGATCACATCTCTATTTTCCTACTTCTGATTGTTGAGGAATACTAAATAAGTAAGCATTTCACTGTAGGGTTTACGGTCGTTGTATTCTGTCCTGTGATGAATAAACGTTGATTTGATTTATTCATCACATGACAGAATACAACGGCCGTAAACCATACAGTGAAATGCTTACTTACTGAACTCTGCATTGTTGAGGAAGAGCTTGTATCAGAGGTAGGAAAATAGAAATAGGATCTTTAAAAAAGGCATGGAAACGAACAACACCATGTCAGATACAAACCAATGTGTAGGGATACAGTGGAAGTTGAAGTACAGTAATATACACTGAGTGTACAAAACATTAGGAAACCATGCTCTTTCCATGATATTGACTGACCAGGTGAATCCAGGTGAAAGCTATGATCGCTTATTGATGTCACTTGTTAAATCCACTTCAATCAGTGTAGATGAAGGGGAGGAGACAGGTTCAGTAATCATTTTTAAGCCTTGGGACAGTTGAGACATGGATTGTGTATGTGTGTCATTCAGAAGGTAAAGACAAAATATTTATGTGCCTTTGATTGGGGTATGGTAGTAGGGGGCTGGCGCACCGTTTTGAGTGTGTCAAGAACTGCTGTTGTTCACACACAACAGTTTCCCGTGTGTATCAAGAATGGTCCACCAGCCAAAGGACATCCAGCCAACTTGACACAACTGTGGGAAGCATTGGAGTCAACATGGGCCAACATCCCTATGGAATGCTTTCGACACCTTGTCGACTCCATGCCCCGACGAATTGAGGCTGTTCTGAGGGAAAAAGGAGGGGGTGTAACTTATTATTCCTAATGTTTTGTAATGTGTTCCCTTTGAAATATACTGGATCTCCCTCCCTTTCTTCAGTGCTCTTGACTTCTTTTCTCTCGTTCTCTCTGTTTCCCCATGAGAGAGACAGAGGCCTGATTAACAGATGGAGGCATGGAGAAATGAAGGAGGGAATATAGCACATACTCCCCTCAGAGGATACTGGGCCTGCTCTCTCTCTCTCTCTCTCTCTCTCTCTCTCTCTCTGTCTCTCTCTCTCTCTCTCTGTCTCTCTCTCTCTCTCTCTCTCTCTCTCTCTCTCTGTCTGTCTGTCTCTCTCTCTCTCTCTCTCTCTCTCTCTCTCTCTCTCTCTCTCTCTGTCTCTCTCCCCCTCTCTCTTCCTCCCTCTCTCTCTCTCATTCTCCCGTAGTTCTTATATACTGTACAACAATAGGTTAGGATAGCGATAAGAGTAAGGGGCTGAAGTTAGGTGTCAATGTAAAAGCTAGAGGTCATGGATTAGGGGACGGGGGATTGGTGGGTTACTCTAAACTCCGCTGAGACCCTCCGGTAAACCCAGGTGTACTGGATTAGGGGTGCGTGTGCGTGACACGCGGTGACTTAGTGTTACACAACAAGCTGTGGACTGAATCCTTCAGATCCTCTGGGCAAGACACACAAGGCATAGTTAATAGGTGTCAACAACGGGACTCTTCAGCTAGAGGTGTACCCTGCTGGATGTGTGTTGGGATGGAGAAATTCATGTCCATTTTCTAATTGAATAGGCTTTTCGAACTTGCGTTTCTACCTTCAGTGGGAAGCAAATGGCCGTCTCTCTGGTTGTCAATTAGATGTGATGTTTTGATCAGTGAGTGATTTTCCTCTCTCAGGTCAAGCTGTTGAATGATCAATTCTTCAGTTTGACACAAACATAGTTGAACCACTCTCTACGACTGCTCAACAAGTACTACTGTGTGTGTGTGTGTGTGTGTGTGTGTGTGTGTTTGACAACATTTTAACTGATTTCTTTCTCTATTTCTGTTAAAGGAGTGAATGCCAGAAGAATTGAGAGGGGACAAATAAAGAGAATACTGCTGTGAGGATTGAGACGAGAAGAGGAACAGGACTTTTGGGGATAGGAGAGAAAGAGAAGGAGTGAAGATGGGGAGGAAAAAGATCCAGATAGCACGGATTATGGATGAACGCAACAGACAGGTAAATGAACACACACACACACTCTTAAGCTTGTGCTTAATCGTGTGTGAGCTTACTCAGAAAGGGTCACAAACATAACCCCCAACCCTCCCACGCCCGCAGACAACTAGGTGGGCAGGAAGCAGAGACAGATGCAGTGTGTGTGTGTGTGTGTGTGTGTGTGTGTGTGTGTGTGTGTGTGTGTGTGTGTGTGTGTGTGTGTGTGTGTGTGTGTGTGTGTGTGTGTGTGTGTGTGTGTGTGTGTGTGTGTGTGTGTGTGTGTAGTGGGGGAGTGGTTCCTCTCTTCCTGTTATGACAGGAAATGCACTAACATGTGCTTCCTGACCCCCAGAGCTCGAATGACCTCCCTGTTCTCTCTGTTCTCAGTGTGTGTGTGTGTTTGCATGGGATTACCAGTCCTTCCAGCCTCAGTTTTCTTCCCTAGTGTCCTGACAGTGACATTGGATCTTCCACATATTCTGTTGTGAACACGTAGGCCTTCAGCGTACATGTAATACATTTCACCTACATAATGCCTTCCCCCTCTCTCCCTCTCCCTTTCTATCAATCTCTCCCTCTCCCTTCTACCTTCCTATCTATCTCTCCCTTTGTATCTATCTCTCCCTCTCTCCCTCTACCTTTCTATCTCTCTCCCTTTCTATCTATCTCTCCCTCTCTCCCTCTATCTCTCCCTCTCATTTTCTATCAATCTCTCCCTCTCCTTTTCTATCAATCTCCCCCTCTACCTTTCAATCTATCTCTCCCACTCTCTCCCTTTCTATCCCTCCCCCCTCCCCCCTCCCTCCCTTTCTATCCATCTTTCCCTTCTCCCGCTCTTTCTCCATCTCCAGGTGACGTTCACCAAGCGGAAGTTTGGCCTGATGAAGAAGGCGTACGAGCTGAGCGTGCTCTGTGACTGTGAGATCGCTCTCATCATCTTCAACAGCACCAACAAGCTGTTCCAGTACGCCAGCACCGACATGGACAAGGTTCTGCTCAAATACACCGAGTACAACGAACCTCACGAGAGCAGGACCAACTCTGACATCGTGGAGGTGGGTCCCACACAGTTTATTTGCAGACTGATTCACGGACATGGTTCCCAGGTCTAATAGCAGATGAAATAACTGATTATAAGTACATGTTCAGTCTGTTGAATTAACAGTGGAATTCAGCTAGTCTGCTGGTATTTTGTGACATACGGTACTCGGGCCCATGTTGGGCTCGTGGCCCACGGCTCAGGGAGGCTAATGTGTGCAGGCCTGAGTCTGAGTCGGCCAGCCTGGAGTTACTTAACGATGTTAAGGAACAAGGTGTCCCCTCACAAACACACACACACACACACACATGTCCAACATCCCCATTCAACCCTCTTCAGGGCCACCCAGCGGACCATGGTCCATGTGACAGAGGTTAGGGATCAGGGTTTAGGGATCAGAGTTCACAGGACAGGTGTGTTGGATTCCGGCTCTGGAACGTTGGCAGGAATCTGTACTGGCTTGGAGTAGAGTTGTTGTGGTCTTATATAGGATCCTGTTAAAGAGAGGGAGAAGGAGAGAGAGAACAGAGAGATCAGTGAAAGATGTGTGTTCCCACACAGGCCATGAGCCTCCCATTGGGAGTAGTGGGAAAACCGAGCTTTGTAGAGTTTTGGTAGAGTGCAGAGGGGGGTGGGGATGTTAAATGTGTGGGAATGGGGACTTCTAGCACTGCAGAAAACTGGGGGGGGGGGGGGGGGGGGAGATATGCAGCTCAGTTTTGGGACTATTCCATGTGTTCCATTGTAAACCAGGCAAACTAAATAAACCAAGCACAGCTAAAATATTTCACAGTGTTTCACATTTGAGCCAGATCTGGTGGTTATGTGTTTGACGTGTCAGTGTTGTATAACGTGGTGTTTTGCCTGATAGCTGATGTTGTAACGTGGTGTGAAGGAGGGTCAGGTCTCCCTCTTCACCTGTCCTCCACAAGGCCACCTCACGGTTAGTCTGCCAGCCCCGACAGGAGCAGCATATAATTTACTGTTAATCTACTGTAATCTACCATAATCCCATCACACTCATTACTGTAATCTCAATATGCTCCTTCTAATCCCTCTCACCAAACGTCAACGCTCCTCTCCCTTCATCTCTTCTCCCCATCCGTCCTCTCTTTCCTCCCCTCCCTCTCTTCCTGGCTGACCTGGTCACCTGACCTAGTGTGTAGTCATCTCCTGGGGGACAAATAAATGATAATGGATATTTCCCTCCTCTTTCTGTCTCAGTTCCCGTTCCTTCTCTCTCTCCTCTCTCACTTTCAAGCCTCTCTATCGCTCCCTCGCTCCTTCTCCTCCTTTCTCCCTTACCCTCTATGCCAACTTATTTCCTTCCAGATTGTTTGTGTTCCGTCCATCTATCAGCCTCTCTCTTTCCCCCTCTTCCTTTACCGTTTCTTTCCCCGTCCCTCCATCTCTCTCGCCGCCAGTGTGTTTGGTTAGTTCAGTCTTGGCAGGGCCAGTCATTCTAACTGGTTTCCCCTCCAGTTCTCTACCACAGAGTTGATAGAGTCACTGTGACTTCATGCACATGCATGCCAGTGCATTCCTTTGCTTTGAGTTGTGTGCTCTGTTTGTGTGTGTGGGGGTCTGTTGTTGGTGCTCTTAAATGTTTTCACCTGCAAATATGCTGTTGTCCACACGGCTCACACCACGGACACAGAGCGCAACAATCTAGAGACAGACTACCAAAACGAAACAAAAATGATCCCAACTCAGTCTTTTTACTGGAGTGTGTCCTGACCACAAATTGGTAATGACTTTCAATATACTATAACAACATACCGGTATATTTCTCAGCATCTCACACAGCTCCTGTGCTTTGTATTGATAAAAGCCTCATGACCTAGCTGTGAAACCTTGTGAGCCGTAGAGCTATCTGCCTGACAGGAATGGAGCAGAATAGAGTCTCCTTTGTCTGGGTTTCTTTCCCCAATAATGAGGGGGAGGGTGTGTGTGTGTGTGTGTGTGTGTGTGTGTGTGTGTGTGTGTGTGTGTGTGTGTGTGTGTGTGTGTGTGTGTGTGTGTGTGTGTGTGTGTGTGTGTGTGTGTGTGTGTGTGTGTGTGTGTGTGTGTGTGTGTGTGTGTGTGTGTGTGTGTGTTGGAGCTTGTTGGATTCGTTGCTCGTGGATCAGGATCAGGGCTATATATAACGGAGAACTTCTGCATTCCTCACCCCCTTTTCTACTAACCATATTTCGCTCCATTCTGTGGAGTGTGTGTGTGTGTGTCGCAGATTGAAAACAGCTGAAGCTCTCAGTGAGGCTCGTCAAAAAGAACACACAAAACACACACACAGTCCCAGTGGTAACTCCAGCTCTCTTTGTGTAGTCAATTCCTTCCTGTTAAATGCCTGGAAACCAGCAGCAGGCTAAAAATAGACCGCTGCTGCTAAGAATAGCCTCTCTGGGATGTGCGTATGAGTGTATGTGTGTGTGTGTTTTATGTGTGTGTGTGTCTTGGCGGGCTGGCAGACATGAGGAGAAATAGAGGGGTCGTGTAACTTGGTCAAAAAACGTTAGATTTCATCTCATTTTAACATTCTGTCATAAATAGCACATGTCCAACTTCATAAAAAAAACTGTTTCTCCATCTCAAGAGTTTAAATAAATAAATAAATGACTACAGTAAGTACCTATTATGTGCCAAATATTTCATCTTAAATCTTGTTTGTTGTGTGCAACAGGGAGGGGCAATTGAATGGAAGCTTCACAATATATATATATTTTTTTAAATTGTCAAACATTTCTAGCCTGTCTATCTATGAGTAAGTGGGTTGAAGTGTTATGCTCGACCCACTCAGTTTCCCAACACAAAACAACAGGAAATTACTAAAAAAAGAGTAAAACCAGCTCACCTGCTTTTTACACTATGATTTGACTATTAGATGTTCAATGTTTCTTTAGATTAAAAAATAAAAAGGAATCTTTTCACCATATTAAAACGAGAGTTCGCGTAAAAGTGTTGACCTTAAACTGAGGGACAGACGTAAATGAATCACTATGAAAGAAATAAGCATCTTTATGAATAACTTTGTCAAAGCAACAAAATAGCTAGATCTTTACAATGGTGAAAACCAGTGCAGTCAAAAATGAGATTTCCCTGTGTTTTATATACAGTATATCTCCACACTGTGGTCGTAATAATCCTGTGAAATTGTGAAAATTATGATAATGCCTTTTTAGTGTAAGAGCTGTTTGAAAAGACCGCTTCCAATTTCAGCCTGTTTTGGTGATGCAGTTGTGTCACCAGGCAGGTCGTTATCAATAAAACGTCACAATACGGTGCAGAGCGTTTGATTTGGCTGCTGAGGGGCGAGGAGACCACCAGCTCGGCTAAAACCATTGACAAATAAGTGCTGTTTTCAAAATGAAAGGTAAATAAAAGTTATAAGTATTTGGTTTTAACATCATCGCCTCTTAAACATCATATTCAGACCTGCACATTTCCGATTATTCCACATTTAACTCTACCATCAGAGTTATACAACCATTCTCTGCATTCTTTACATGATCAGTTCACATCAATTGATCATGTAATTTCAGATACCTGAGGGTAGCCTATCACTTTGACATATAACTAGCTAACTAAGCTAACAACATGTGTAATTTAGCTTGCTTCGCCAGAGATGAGGCTTTTGGAAAGCGCTTGACATCGGCAAGTCCTCGCTCTGGTAAAGTTGCCGGTCAGACTCCTGTCATCGCCGCTATAGCCAGCACCCTGCATCCCACTGCTGGCTTGCATCTGAAGCTAAGCAGGGTTGGTCCTGGTTGCTCCCTAGATGGGAGACCAGATCCTGCTGGAAGTTGTGTTGGAGGGCCAGTAGGAAGCACTCTTTCCTCTGGTTTAAAAAAAATATATCCCAATGCCCCAGGGTAGTGATTGGGGACATTGCCCTGTGTAGGGTGCCGTCTTTTGGATAGGATGTTAAACAGGTGTCCTGACTCTCTGTGGTCACTAAAGATCATGGTACTTATTGTAAGAGTAGGGGTGTTAACCCCGGTGTCCTGGCTAAATTCCTAATCTGGTACTCAAACCATCACGGCCACCTAATCATCCCCAGTTTCCAATTGGCTCATTCCTCCCCCCTTCCTCTCCCCTGTAACTATTCCCCAGGTCGTTGCTGTAAATGAGAATGTGTTCTCAGTCAACTTACCCGGTAAAATACATTTAAAAAAATAGATGTCAGGCAAGTCAAACAATATTTACATATAGCCATCTAGTTTATCCCGTGAAAGTTAGCTCGTTAACTAGTCATTATTGACGTGATCTGTCATCAGCTAGCCAATAGTGAGAGATATCATCAGGCTGCCCTCGCGTGTCTGAAATGACACGATCAGTTACTTGCTGTATAACTTTGATGATCTAGCAACATTTTGCATGGAATGATGGGAAATTTGTAGTTCTGACAATGGTCTTTGAGAGGTGATGATATTACAAACAAATAGTTCACATTTATTGAACCATCCCTTGAAAACAGCACGCAGCAGGCAAACCGAAACGCTCTGCACCGTATTGTGATGTTGATAGAACAATAAGAAGGAAAGGTCCTAACCTCTCTGCCACTAACAGTTCGTTTTCAGTTTCCCCCTCCCCAGACCACTCCCAGGCAGTCATAGCAAAATTCTTTCCTTATAAATTGGTCTTTGCTTTTTGACCATTTTTATATAAAATAATCAGAGGAAGTTACTAATTGTTACCCAGAAATTATTTGATATTGAGATAAAAACAGCTGCATTGGACCTTTAAGTGGGTTAAAATCTTCATGTGTGTGTGTGTGTGTGTGTGTGTGTGTGTGTGTGTGTGTGTGTGTGTGTGTGTGTGTGTGTGTGTGTGTGTGTGTGTGTGTGTGTGTGTGTGTGTGTGTGTGTGTGTGTGTGTGTGTGTGTGTGTGAGTGAGTGAGTGAGTGCGGTTGAAATGTCCTCCTGTTGGGTTAGGAGAGGTGAGATGTTGTGAGAGTTGCACGTCATGTTCCCTGGCACACGAAGAGCTGCCTTGCACTCTGTGCCCTTGTAATTATGGCACATGCCATAATTGATATGGAGGTGGTTGGGAGACCAGACCACCCATAGGGGAGAAAGAACAACAGGGAGTAGATGGAAAGAAACACACAGAGAGAGAGAGAGAGAGAGATGCCAGGTAGGTTGTGCCTACCAGAGAAAATACTGATTTCTCCTCTTAGTTTGACAGGGAATGAGTTTAGGGTGGGTTGGAATGGAGGTAGGGTGTT
This sequence comes from Salvelinus alpinus, assembly GCF_045679555.1. NCBI lineage: Eukaryota > Metazoa > Chordata > Actinopteri > Salmoniformes > Salmonidae > Salvelinus > Salvelinus alpinus. The sequence goes on from NC_092109.1 coordinate 10,446,273, forward strand.
CAGTGATCTCTCTCTCTCTCTCTCTCGTTCTCTCTGTTTTACTTTCCTCTCTCTCTCTCTCTCTCTCTCTCTCTCTCTCTCTCTCTCTCTCTCTCTCTCTCTCTCTCTCTCTCTCTCTCTCTCTCCTCTCTCCTCTTTTCTCTCCCTCCTTCTCTTCTCTCTCAGCTGTCTTCCCCCCCTGAGCACCTATAGTCAGCTGTGCACTCAACCACCTACCGCCTTCACCTCTCACACACGCGCAGGCACGCACACGGAACACAAATACGCACCTCTCTCACCACGCACACATGCTGCTCTCAAGGTTACACATTGCGGGCCTGTGTGTGCCAGGGCTCTGTGTCCAGCCCTAGTGTGGAGAGTCATGCGTTCTGAAATACAGAGTACCAGTTCTTCACTTTTCACGTGTGCACTGTCATTTCAATTTTGTCTGGCTGATGTGTTTTTCGTCAGTCATGGGCATAGTGTGTGATTGTGGGGTGGGATAGGCGAGAGAGGTATGGGGGAGTGAGTAACAGAAGGGAAGAGAGGGGTGGGGGCAGGGAATGGGCATGAGAGAGACAGAGAGAAGGGACAGTGGGGGTGAGAGGGACGGGGAGTGTGGGGGGTGGGGACTGGGGTCGAGGGGTGCTCTGGCTGCCATAGAGGCAAAAAATAGCCATCTACGGCCATCCCTCAGGCGCAGAGCTGTGATTGGCTGAAGCCGGGCTCAGTCACTCCCCCTCCCCGTGTTGGCCAGTGACAGGTGGGCATGACTAGGCAATACGGTGCTGGGCCTGCCACAAATTGTGTGTAGTGTGTGTGATAGCTTTTTTGGTCTAGTGATAGGCCAGTGTTAGGCTGTAAAGTGCTGAGATACGACAAAGTTGAGACAAACTGCATACATGCGCGCACACACACACACACACACACACACACACACACACACACACACACACACACACACACACACACACACACACACACACACACACACACACACACACACACACACACACACACACACACACACACACACTAGGCAAAAGCATCCCAGTTCCATGGACATTATCAGCAGTGATTAGAGAGGCCTACTCTTTCCATTACCCCCCCCCCCCCCCCTATATTCTCCTCTCATCTCTCCAAATCACTGTCTACCCCCCTTTCTCTTTCAGCCCCGCTCCCTCTATTTCCTTTACTTTTTGCCTCTCACTTTGTCTACTCTCCCTCTCTTCTCCGCTCATACTGTAGTTCAATGAGAGTATTTATCCTGCATGTGTTATAGCGCCTCTTGGTGGCAGTCAAGGGGACTGCAACACTTCAGAGATCTAGAGTAGCTGTTGTGGTTTAATCACTGACTCTCTTTTTTTGTAACAGTGGCATTAATAGACTCTCAAGCCATTTGCAGAGTATCATTAACATTTGTTTTCTCTCTCTCTCTCTCTTTCTCTCTATCTATCTCTCTCTCTCTCTCTCTCTCTCTCTCTCTCTCTCTCTCTCTCATACTCTCTCTCTCTATGTCTCTCTCTCTGTCTCAGACTCTGCGAAAGAAGGGTCTAAATGGCTTTGACAGTCCCGACATCGAGGCAGACGACTCTGCTGGTCAGAGCCCCGAGTCAGAGGACAAATACCGCAAGATCAACGACGACATCGACCTCATGATCAGCAGACAGAGACTCTGTGTAAGTGCTAACTGGAATTGTGTGTGTCCACTCCTACCACTTCTCCATTTGCCTTGCTAACCCTGTCGTCTCTTTGTCTCTGTCCAGCAGGCTCTCCCACCCTCTAACTACGACATGGTTGGCTCCATCCAGGGACAAAATAACAGCGGACTACTCTACTCTCAACCTGGGGCGGGGGGTTCCTTAGGAAACCACAATCTGCTGCCCCTCTCGCACACACAACTTGGGCTGCAGAGGAACAGCATGTCGCCTGGACCTCAACACACACACCGACCCCCCAGCGCTGGAAACGCAGGAGGGATGATGGTCTCAGAGCTGTCTAACACCGTCTCTAACACTGGTGAGTTAACTATCGCGATGCACCTACATTTTTAACAGTGTGATGGCTAATGCAACCTGGGTAAAACAAGAAAAACGGACAGTATTCTCCTCTGTGGGTCTCCTAGGTAATGGTAGCTATAGTAACCACCCTCACTCTCCGGGGTTGCTGTCTCCGGGATGTGTGTCCAAAGGCATGCAGGCCAAGACTCCGCCCCTGATGACCTCCATGACCCTGAGTGGTAACCGCAAGCCAGACCTCCGCACGCTGCTGCCCCCTGGCAACAAAAACAACATGCCCTCCGTTGTGAGTGATCTCCTCTTTCTCCATCTCTCTCTCTCTCTCTCTCTCTCTCTCTCTCTCTCTCTCTCTCTCTCTCTCTCTCTCTCTCTCTCTCTCTCTCTCTCTCTCTCTCTCTCTCTCTCTCTCTCTCTCTCTCTCTCTCTCTCTCTCTCTCTCTCTCTCTCGTCTTCTCCCCCCCTTCTCCCCCCTTTTGACAGATGTCAAAACACTTACCTGACCCCTCTTGAACAGCTCCTCACACTCTAGCCCACACCATACACTCAGACACTAATATGAGATGTATTGCTTTTCAACGCTGCCAGTGCGAGGATTTTGACATGATGCTGGTGAGTGGTGTGACGTCACACTAATGGACAACATGTGGAAAGTTACACGGAATATCTGTTTGTATGTCTAGAATGAAGTGGAGATCCACATTAGTTCATTGTCCACCTGTAAGTGGGCTAATGTTTGTTTGTTGTTTTCTTCCAGAACCAGAGAATAAACCACTCCCAGTCTGCCCAGTCTTTGGCTACTCCTGTGGTCTCCATAGCAACACCTACTCTGCCCGGGCAGGGTATGGGAGGGTACCCCTCTGCCCTCTCCACCTCCTATGGCACAGGTATGCACTCCCCTTCTTCTCTCTTCCTCCTCCCCTCCTCCTCTAACCTCCTCTCAAAATCACTGCCCCACATTAGGAATAGGAAGGCGTTTTTGATTTGGCCACAAGGTTTGTAACCTTTCTCCCCACTCCCCCTGTGTAGAGTACTCTCTGGGTGACCTGAGCTCTCTGTCAGGCTTCGGAGGGAACGGCTCTGGATCACTTCACCTGGGATCAGTAACAGGCTGGCAGCAACAACAGCTACAGAACATGCAGCACTCAGCACTAGGACACATGGGGTGAGTGTGAGTGTGAGTGTGTGTGTGAGTGTGAGTGTGAGTGTGTGAGTGAGTGTGAGTGTGAGTGTGAGTGTGAGTGTGAGTGTGAGTGTGTGTGTGTGTGTGTGTGTGTGTGTGTGTGCTTGTGTTTGTGTATTTCCTCTCCCTCTCTCTAACCACTATCGCTCCTCTCCTCCATCAGAAACCTTTGTCAGAACTCCAACCTCAACCTCCAGAATGTCCATCAGAACCTTCACATCAAGTCAGAGCCCGCCTCCCCGCCCAGAGATCGAGGCATCGGATTTGTCAGCGGAGGGATGGGGGCCGTGTCCCAGGGCTACCTAACAAATCAGGGCCCAGCCGAGGCAGGGCGGTCTCCTGGCGACAGCCTATCCAGCTGTGGGAGCTCATACGACGGCAGCGACCGCGAGGATCACCGCGGAAACGACAACTTCCTGCTGCGCCCGATGTCCAATCAGGAGGAACACCACAGCCCGTCCGTCAAACGCATGCGCCTATCAGAAGGCTGGGCTACATGATAAGGCCCGCCCCTGATTCACAGAGAGGGGGGGGGGGGGGGGCTTGTGTAGAGTTACCTTTAGTGTTACTATGACTATTATTAATCCTGTGTCCAAAATGGCACCCTATTCCCTACATAGTGCTCTTGCCAAAAGTAGTGCACTTTATAGGGAATAGGGTGTGATTACAGATTTGGCCTATATTCTTCTTGTGCAGAGTGAGAGTGTTACACTATAACAGGGACATTATATACAGGAGTGTGTGGGGGGGTTACAACAGAGACATAATCTGTGTCTCAAATGGCACTCTATTGCCCATGTAGTGCGCTACCTTTGGCCAAAAGTAGTGCACTGCATGGGACATAGGGAGTTACTTGAGACAGCAGTGACATGCAGGCGTGAGGGTTGATATGGAGTGGGGGAGTCCGTGTGGGAGGGTGGGTGGTGCAATTGCTTGTGTTGTGTGTTTGTGAGGGAGGGAATAAGTCAATGAATATGTACACAATGTAAACTAACTAAGAAAAGGTTGAAGATGTCTGGTACTCTGTATGGCCAAGCTACTGGTGAGTTCAGTAATATACTAGGAGACACAAGGACAGGCACTGAGGAGTGGACACGTCATGGTGGATTTGTGTGTGTGTGTGTGTGTGTGTGTACCATGTACTACCTAGGCCCAGTCTGCAGCTGGCTAACTAGCAGACAGATAGTGTGTGTGTTCACTACAACTCGTGCATGTTGCAGGTTCAACGTATTCATGTATATAACGAGGGAGGGTAGGCAGAGAAAGAGAACGGGACAGTGACAGGCAGGAAGAAAGAGAGAGATGGAGCGGGGGGGGAGACGGATGGAAGTGAAGGAGAAAGACAGAAAAGAAGAGAGCGATAGAGGGAGAAAGAGACAGCGAGAGGAGAGTGATAGGGGGAGAGAAGAAGAGAGACAGGGAGGAAGCCATTATGCAACAGGTTGCACAGAGCTGGAAAAATAGAATAAGAAGTCATTCTAATATTCAAATTCTACGGCTGGAACCCTGGACAACTAGAATATCTCACTTGAAGTGAAGAAGCTTGGGAATCGTAGTTCAATTCAGTCAAAATACTTTTTAAGAGCCATATGCTAACAAATATAATCTGGGTCGTATACAGTACGGTGTCACTCATCCAGATATACAATACAGTTTGCATTATATAAGAAATGCTTTGTTTAGTCAATTGAGATTGAGCCAGTGTGTGTGTGTGTGTGCGTGTGCACGTGCGCGTATGTGTGTGTGTGAGAGAGAGAGTGTGAGAGTGTGTGAGATAGCCTTGCCTGTTTTAGCAGCCAGCGAGGCAAAGCCACGGGGAGGAAGTGAGTGAGTTGAGACAGACAGAACTCCTAAAGCCATATTATAAGATGGGAAGTCGATGCTTTGCTGCACATACCAGTGGTGTCCTCTTTATAGTCTCCTGTTTTTTGAAAAAGTATATTCCTACCTAATTCTATAAAATAATTGTACGAATATTTTTTAAAACGTCTGTGACATTAAGGATGCCTATAGTTCTATTTAAAATAATGACAACATTGTTCAAATCTAGATCAAACCTTGTTTTTCTTCCCAGTGGGGGTTATTATGTAGCTGTGTGCAGGTGGACACATTTTCGATCCATCTCGAACATTCAGGGAAATCTTTAGTTAAAGCTTCTCAACCTGCCAACGATGTTATGTTAGCCTGATAACACATTCTTTAGGAAGGGTTGCTTCGAACACCCAGATCAAGCCTACCCCTGGACTAAAAATGCTTGCTAAATGGAGAATCTCTGTTGAAGGCGTGTGTTAATCCGGGAATAGGCCTGAATCGGGGTCTGGGTGATCTAATCTAAGGCTGCAGAGTCAGTGTATAGACAGAGAGAAAGGGCTGGACGGCTGCCTCTCCTCCCGTCAGACAGTTTTATATGTCAGATAGTATTACTGAAAACACATAGGAAACCCACCTAGAAACATAACTTCTGACTTTGAAAGTCACATTTGTTCCATTTTGCCAGGTTGCAATACAATACAATACTGACTGATGTCAGTAGACTAAATGAGGGCGGAGCCCCACAATGGGTTATAGACTAACCAACAGCCTGATGCGATCCCGTTCACCTAACTCATCAGAGCTACTGTTTTCCTTTTATTTTATTTGTCTTCGATATTAGAGTTATTTGCCTGTACTGCTCAAATCTGTAATTTACCTGTACCTCAAATGTACCCCACACATTTTCACAGCATGTTGGTTTGAGTGGGATTCTGAGAATGTTGTGTAATTTTATTAAATTAATAATAGGCCTACTCCATGCAAAACCCACTTTAACTATAGAATGTTATTGCTTTGTGAAAGAATTAGGACTTTACATCTCATAATGACATTCTATATCTAAGTTAGGGTCCCTGGATGATTTGGCTATGATGCTCTATGTTGGATTCTGTTCTTTAAATGAACTTTATACAACTGCTAACCGCATGGCCTTGGGTAGTGCACTCAGAGAGGTGTGTGTCGTTAGGCCTCCTAATCCAGACATGGACGTCTTTCTGAGGTGAAGGTTTGGGCGCTACAAGGCTCCAAGCGGCAGAAGCAGGCCTTTGTCGCCACTTGAAGACAACATGTTTCTCACTAAAGGAAGGGAGCTAAAGTCTGTACTTCTTAGCCGGCAGAAATAAACATGTATTTTCCCGCACAGGCAATGAATTAAATGGTATTGGTATTTTGCAGACAAACTCAGTAAATATACAGGCTCTTTACTTTTAAACACGTCTCTGTGTGGTTTGTGTGACTCCCATGACTCCTGTTTCTGTTCCTACGCTTTCGCCTCTCTCTCTCTCTCTCTCTCTTTCTCTCTCTCTCCTACTTTTAGTTACTTATTCATTTGACATGTGGTGAAAGGTAAACTAAGGTCAAGAACTATTTCTAATAGTTTATCAGGTTCTAGAGAAGGACCAAACTTTAAGGCAAGTTTTTTAGATATATAAATACACTGGAAGACTCTGTTTTAGCCTAAATTACATAGGGTAGATATCAGAGGAGGCTGGTGGGGGGAGTTATAGGAGGACGGGCTCATTGTAATGGCTGGGGTGGATTGAACGGAACAGAGTCAAACGTGGTTTCCATATGTTTGATGCCGTTCCATTGATTCCATTCCAGCCATTACAATGAGCCCGTCCTCCTATAGCTCCTCCCACCAGCCTCCTCTGGTAGAGCTAGAGGTTATAAACCAATCTGAAGAGTTTGTCGTGTGTGACAATCTGTCCTGTCTGGTTCTTGGTAGACACTGAGTGTACAAAATATAGCTTTTTCCATGACATAGACTGACCAGGTGAATCCAGGTGATTCCTTATTGATGTCACTTGTTCAATCCACTTCAGTCAGTGTAGATGAAGCATTGAGACAATTGAGACATGGATTGTGTATGTGTGCCATTCAGAGGGTGAATGGCCAAGACAAAATATGTACAGTAAGTGCCTTTGAACGGGGTATGGTAGTAGGTGCCAGGCGCACCGGTTTGTGTCAAGAACTGCATCACTGCTGGGCTTTTAATGCTCAACAGTTTCACACCACAAGCCAAACACTTAATCAAGTATAGAGATTCAGGATGGTTAGTTTATGATACATTACTGCAGTTTCCACAGATGAAACATGCTTAGAAAGAAGGATAGTGTGGGGTCTCCTGCTCCCAGCTGTCAGTCCATGAGTGATTGGTCAATGGATACACTTGAAAACTTCAAAGGATGAGTTTGTCTCCCTCATCTATGGTAGGAGCATGGAAACAGAAGCCTGCAATCCAAACTGAATGGTTCTATTTCACTATTGACTGTCTCAAATTGTTTGGTGCAATGAGATTCAGGATGTAAAAACAAACAAATGCTTGCTTATTTGGTTTTCATCGTAAAGTGTGTTTTAATATGATGCATAGTGTTTCTAAGAAGAGGAAGATGGACATTCCCTGATGAGAATTCTATACTGAAGAAGAGAATCTAGAAGCTGGAGCAGGAGAACTCTGAGCTGAAGAAAGGATACGTAGAGGCGATGAAAGGAGAAGGTCAGTATCACAATGACTTCACAGAGTTATGAGTCTCAGGTTACTACTAAGTCTAATAAGTCACGTCTCCTCTTGTGCCTGTCCTCCAATCTGTCTTTCTTAGGATGGGTTGAGGTACCAGCTTTGGTTCAGCCCATTCATCCTGGAATAATGTATGTCTGTCGCTCCGAGTCCTTCAGACTGGGTATCTACAGAACAATATCTCGCACTGCGTTTCCTGACATCAAAGGCGATTTTTTAACTTCCGGCGCCGGAAAGAGATGGCTGCCTCGCTTCGCGTTCCTTGGAAAATATGCAGTATTTTGTTTTTTTATGTGTTATTTCTTACATCGGTACCCCGGGTAATCTTAGGTTTCATTACATACAGTCGGGAGGAACTACTGAATATACGATTAACGTCAACTCATCATCGTTCCTACCAGGAATATGACTTTCCCGAAACGGATCCAGTGTCTTGCCTTCCACACAATACAATGGATCTGATCCCAGCCGGCGACCCTGTGCGACGCCGAAAAAGGGGAAAACGTGGCGGTCTCGTGGTCAGGCTTCGGAGACGGGCACATCGCGCTCCACTCCCTAGCATACTACTCGCCAATGTCCAGTCTCTTGACAATAAGGTTGATGAAATCCGAGCACGGGTAGCATTCCAGAGAGACATCAGGGATTGCAACGTGCTCTGCTTCACGGAAACATGGCTAACTCAAGGGACGCTAACGGAGTCGGTGCAGCCAGCTGGTTTCTCCATGCATCGCGCCGACAGAAACAAACATCTTTCCGGTAAGAAGAGGGGCGGGGGGGTATGCCTTATGATTAACGAGAAGTGGTGTGATCATCATAACAACACACAAGAACTCAAGTCGTTCTGTTCACCTGATCTAGAACTCCTCACAATCAAATGTCGACCGCATTATCTACCAAGGGAATTCTCGTCAATCATAATCACAGCCGTATACATTCCCCCCCAAGCAGACACATCGATGGCCCTGAACGAACTTTATCTGACTCTTTGTAAACTGGAAACCACACACCCTGAGGCTGCATTCATCGTAGCTGGGTATTTTAACAAGGCTAATCTAAAAACAAAACTCCCTAAATTCTATCAGCATATCGATTGTGCTACCAGGGCTGGAAAAACACTAGACCATTGTTACACTAATTTCCGCGACGCTTATAAGGCCCTCCCCCGCCCCCCTTTCGGAAAAGCTGACCACGACTCCATTTTGTTGATTCCAGCCTACAAACAAAAACTCAAACAACAAGCTCCCGCGCTCAGGTCTGTTCAACGCTGGTCCGACCAATCTGAATCCACGCTTCAAGACTGCTTCGATCACGCAGATTGGAATATGTTCCGCATCGCGTCCAACAACAATATTGACGAATATGCTGATTCGGTGAGCGAGTTCATTAGGAAGTGCATTGACGATGTCGTACCCACAGCAACGATAAAAACATTCCCAAACCAGAAACCGTGGATTGACGGCAGCATTCGCGTGAAACTGAAAGCGCGAACCACTGCTTTTAACCAGGGCAAGGTGACCGGAAGCATGACCGAATACAAACAGTGTAGCTATTCTCTCCGCAAGGCAATCAAACAGGCCAAGTCTCAGTACAGAGACAAAATCGAGTCGAAATTCAACAGCTCAGACACAAGAGGTATGTGGCAGGGTCTACAGTCAATCACGGATTACAAAAAGAAAACCAGCCCCGTCGAGGACCAGGATGTCTTGCTCCCAGACAGGCTAAACAACTTTTTTGCCCGCTTTGAGGACAATACAGTGCCACTGACACGGCCCCCTACCAAAACCTGCGGGCTCTCCTTCACTGCAGCCGAGGTGAGTAAAACATTTAAACGTGTTAACCCTCGCAAGGCTGCAGGCCCAGACGGCATTCCCAGCCGCGTCCTCAGAGCATGCGCAGACCAGCTGGCTGGTGTGTTTACGGACATATTCAATCAATCCTTATCCCAGTCTGCTGTTCCCACATGCTTCAAGAGGGCCACCATTGTTCCTGTTCCCAAGAAAGCTAAGGTAACTGAGCTAAACGACTACCGCCCCGTAGCACTCACTTCCGTCATCATGAAGTGCTTTGAGAGACTAGTCAAGGACCATATCACCTCCACCCTACCGGACACCCTAGACCCACTCCAATTTGCTTACCGACCCAATAGGTCCACAGACGACGCAATCGCAACCACACTGCACACTGCCCTAACCCATCTGGACAAGAGGAATACCCATGTGAGAATGCTGTTCATCGATTACAGCTCAGCATTTAACACCATAGTACCCTCCAAACTCGTCATCAAGCTCGAGACCCTGGGTCTCGACCCCGCCCTGTGCAACTGGGTCCTGGACTTCCTGACGGGCCGCCCCCAGGTGGTGAGGGTAGGTAACAACATCTCCACCCCGCTGATCCTCAACACTGGGGCCCCACAAGGGTGCGTTCTGAGCCCTCTCCTGTACTCCCTGTTCACCCACGACTGCGTGGCCATGCACGCCTCCAACTCAATCATCAAGTTTGCGGATGACACTACAGTGGTAGGCTTGATCACCAACAACGACGAGACGGCCTACAGGGAGGAGGTGAGGGCCCTCGGAGTGTGGTGTCAGGAAAATAACCTCATACTCAACGTCAACAAAACAAAGGAGATGATTGTGGACTTCAGGAAACAGCAGAGGGAGCACCCCCCTATCCACATCGACGGGTCAGTAGTGGAGAAGGTGGAAAGTTTTAAGTTCCTCGGTGTACACATCACGGACAAACTGAACTGGTCCACCCACACAGACAGCGTTGTGAAGAAGGCGCAGCAGCGCCTCTTCAACCTCAGGAGGCTGAAGAAATTCGGCTTGTCACCAAAAGCACTCACAAACTTCTACAGATGCACAATCGAGAGCATCCTGTCGGGCTGTATCACCGCCTGGTACGGCAACTGCTCCGCCCACAACCGTAAGGCTCTCCAGAGGGTAGTGAGGTCTGCAGAACGCATCACCAGGGGCAAACTACCTGCCCTCCAGGACACCTACACCACCCGATGTCACAGGAAGGCCATAAAGATCATCAAGGACAACAACCACCCAAGCCACTGCCTGTTCACCCCGCTATCATCCAGAAGGCGAGGTCAGTACAGGTGCATCAAAGCAGGGACCGAGAGACTGAAAAACAGCTTCTATCTCAAGGCCATCAGACTGTTAAACAGCCACCACTAACATTTAGCGGCCGCTGCCAACATACTGACTCAACTCCAGCCACTTTAAAAATGGGAATTGATGGAAATTATGTAAAAATGTACCACTAGCCACTTTAAGCAATGCCACTTAATACAATGTTTACATACCCTACATTACCCATCTCATATGTATATATACTGTACTCTATATCATCTACTGCATCTTGCCATCTTTATGCAATACATGTACCACTAGCCACTTTAAACTATGCCACTTTATGTTTACATACCCTACAGTACTCATCTCATATGTATATACCGTACTCTATACCATCTACTGCATCTGCCATGCCGTTCTGTACCACCACTCATCCATATATCTTTATGCACATATTCTTTATCCCTTACACTTGTGTGTGTGTGTAAGGTAGTAGTGTGGAATTGTTAGGTTAGATTACTGTTGGTTATTACTGCATTGTCGGAACTAGAAGCACAAGCATTTCGCTACACTCGCATTAACATCTGCTAACCATGTGTATGTGACTAATAAAATTTGATTTGATTGATTTGATTTGATTTGATTTGATTTCACAGTAGACTATCAAATATCAACACATATTGAATCGACCCTGTGTGACCCCTATCTGACCGTCTTTCAGGGATTTTATAACAATAAATGTCTGACTTGATCTCTTCTTGTGGGCCTCGAGACTCGGTAGTGTACGGGGGAAATATCACTGCCGATTCCAACCACTGCCGCCCAGGTAACAGAGACAGACACTCTGCAGGAGAGGTTCATAGCTCTGAGACTGGATCAGCACATCAGAGCCTGACTGGACTGATGAAGGTGAGTGGCGCTTCAGAGTATCTAAACCATCCACTGCTGTACCATGTCAATCCTGGCAGTTATATGGCTGCACGAAAAGAGAACCTCCAGACTGGATCGGCTGACTCCCTCCCTTTTAGAGAAGCAGATTCATCCTGAAGTGATTTAGCAGCAAACAGCCACACATGCAGTCATGGCTGTGACATGTGTAGCTCAGGCCTTCCTCGTCCTTAAGGGTTTCTCATCTTGGAAGAGAAGTGATTCAGTTAAAAAACGCTGAAGAACGTGATCTCAATTTGTTCAGCAGAGGACGGAGCTCCGGAACTACTGGTATCTGAACATCCCAAAAACGATTTCCCTGGTCTCTACTGCGCATACTATGGAGATATTGAGAAGGTGATCAGGGGTTACAGAGGGATAGTATACCTTTGGAAGTCCCTCGCTTAACTGCTGGTGCCCAGTGGAGAGAAGGATGTTCCTCTGAAGAACCGGCACCCTAAAGCAGCCTGTGTTAGGGACTGCAGTGGAAACCTGCAGTCCAGGATAGAGACACAGCTGGAAGACTGCAGAGCAGTGACTGGATGACAAACAGGCTGAGCTGGAGTTCCTTGAAAGTCTTCCCTATGACCTCAAAACAAACACAGACCAGATCCGCGCTCCTCTACCAGAATACTCAACTACCGTGGTTCATGGCTGAGGAGAACAAGACCAGAGTAGGAAAATGATCACAATCATTCATGTCTTTACTGGTTTTTAACGAGGCCAGACAAAACTGAAAACTCAAGTTCACTGCAGGCTCCATCCCAGATAATTCCACTCCTGGAGCCTCCACCCGTCTCTACCAGGGAGACCGGTTTGTGGACTCTGACTGTGAGCCTTTATCAAAGCCTGACCCTGTTCAGATGACAGACACAGCAGAGCAGCATCACTCTGATCTTAACACCGTCAAAGACTGGACACACTGACAGCCTCAGAGTGGAGTACAGACCTGTCAGAACTGATCTATTTCCCTGTTTAGGGAAGTGGGGATACTTGGAGACCAGAGATAATGAGGAAGACTGTGCGATATCAGGCCTGGAGAAAGACATGCAGCACCAGATCAGACATGTAGCAGTGGACAGGGTAGGAGTTGGTGAGTTCAGTGACATCACTGTAACAGAGAATGTGTCAGGGTCTTGGCCTGAGCATCCCGTAGTCCTGTCAGCAGACAGAAACTCAGACAGTCTGACCTGGTGAAGACCAGCTGAGGCTGTAGAGGGAGGTCCTATGCTCTGCTACAGACCGGAGGACAAACAGGAAGGACAGGAGGAGTGGGCCTCGCTGCTAACAGACGGGGATGAGTTTGTTGGCTCCCAAACAACCACACACGTCCTGCAGAGCCCGAGTGTGTGCCGTCTATGGAGAGGGAGACACGAGTGAACCCAGCGAGGAAACAGTCATTCCTCATGCAGGTACAGTACAGCTATGTTGTTAATAACACCGATGGAATCATGCCCCAGTTCCACTTTGTAAGGATCTAGTTCACAGTGGTTCAAAGCCGTAAGACACATTTCCTTATTATTGTTGCAAAGAAAGTTCTTCTTTTAGTGACACGGGGAGATTTGTACATCTCAATGTACTTGACGTCATTTTGAAATGATGGACTTTTACAGATAGGGCTATTTTTGACATTGATAACATTTCCCGTCATTTCTTTTCTCTTTACTCTCAACAGCTGATGTGACTCTGGACCGTCATACAGTTCACTGTCGTTTGATGTTGTCTGACGATGGGAGGATAGTGAAACAAGGAGATGAGACGAGTGTCCCTGATAATCCACAGAGATTTAATAAGATTCAGGGGTGTCCTGGCCAAAGATGGCTTCTGCTCTGGATGACACCTCTGGCAGGTGGAGGTGAACAAACTCTGGTTGTAGGAGTGACCAGAGAGTCTGCTCAAAGGAAAGATATCGAAACGTACTCTCCTGAGAAGGTTTACTGGTGTCTAAAAAAAAATTTGGACTACTGTCTTTACGACCCCATTACTGGCTTTTTCAGCATGCCCTCATACCTCAGAGTATTGGGTGTATGTGGAGGTTGAGGAGAGGTGGGTCTCCTTTTACAAGTCCAGGGCTCTACATCTATACTTTCACTGACTTCTCTGAGAGAGAGAACATCTACCCTCTGTTTGAAGTTAATGGAGAAGGCGTTGTGATCCAGGAGCTGAGATAAAGCCCCGGATGGGCACCGGGGGGGGAAAGGCAGAAATGATCTGGCAACTGGAGGGCTACTGGGTTCACATCCTCAAGACATTCCCCTACTGTTGGGCCCTTGGGCAAGGCCCTTAACCCCACAACATGCTTCCCATCCAGTGGAGATGCACTACAGTGCTCGTGCTCGTCTCAACTGAACGGAATAGAAGACACATTTCTGTTGTTCGTTGTAACATATGGACAATAAAGTGGTGTGGTAATTATTCTAAAACATAATATTAAGGTAAAATGGACCCAAATTCAGGGACAGGAAGCTCAACCTGGGGATGCTTTCTACTTGAGCCAATCACCATCATCAATACATAAATGAAGTGCTACGGAAAAATTCAAACCAGCAGCAGGACAGTGGAAATCGGTGGTCTAAAACTTTGAAAATTTAATTTAATTAATTAATTTCATAAAACATCTGAATGTGAAGTCTTGGGACTGGAACTGAGTTTCACTCCAATGTCAGGCCTGTCAGACGAAACTGTTGCTCAATCCCATATCAGCGTAGGGGATGGTTCTCACTCTGCCCAGCAGATGGAGACAAAACCTTAGGAACAGTACACTACTGCAGACCTTGAACATTAGTACATACTAAGACTCATCATTGTTGAGGATACACCAGCTTGTGCAACTGCTGTAGTGCATACAAGGTCAGATCACCTATTTGGCAGGAGAGGGAAAAAGAGTATTCACATGGGGTCATTTAGTAACTCTCTACCTCCTCCCCCTCTCTCTTCTCCCTCCATCTCTCTCCCTCGTCTCCCCCTCTCTGAGTGAGGCGTTGGCACCAATGAACCCATTGATGAACAGGCACTAGCTCCTACAGCCAAGTCAAACAGCCTCCCGGTGCTTTAATCATGTCCTAAAAGGCTAACCTCTTGGCCCACACTCTAAACCGACCCCACCTTGCCGCTACGTCCTCCCCCGCATCCCAACACTTCTACCCCCTAAACCCCACCTATCCCACCACCACCTCTACCCCCTATCCCCTGCACAGATGCTGCATTCAGAACCAAGTTCTGCTTCCCATAAGCAAAACACTCACTGGTTTCTCTGTGTCGTGTCCATACACTCAGAGTTCTGGAACAGGAAAACCGTTATCCAGAAACTCTCCATCACACACATACAACCCACATACAACCCAGCTGAACTTCCTCCATTTGGTTCCCGATGGGCAAAACATCTTATCTCCTCATCGGACCATTCTGGCCTTATTGGTATGATGTCATCAAAAAGACGTATGCAGCCAGCTCTGTATTTTCACATAGGCTAGCCTACACTCTTCTAAATGTTTTTGCTATCGATTTTAAATGGTTATTTGGCTGTCCCCATAGAAGAACACTTTATATAACCCTTTTTGGTCGCAGCTAGAACCCTTTTGGAGAGAACTCCACTTTTCATGAGTGCCTCATTGTGTGAATTCAAAGGATTCTACCTGGAACCAAAAAGGCTTATCTTAGCCGAATGAACTCTTTCGGGAACCCTTTTTTCTAAGAGTGTACTGAATATGACCTGTATCCTGGGAAACGAGTACTACTATTTATTTGGCCTATTTTGTTAACATTGATTATTTTAATGAGGTTATACATCCATTTTCATTAATCAGGAGATTATTGTGATGGCTAAACTACAACTTTAGGTTAGTCAATTATAGCTACTGACTGTGGCGGTCAAGCAGCCGAGGTGAGATACTGCGCACCATCACTGCGGTGAAGCGAACCAGAGAAGAGGTGGTAGCGCTCAACCTCAGAATCCCTTTGCTTTTGTCTGTCTGTCTGTCTGTTTATCTGCGCAACAAACTCGCATCTCTGGATAAACTGATTGACAGACAGCTTGTGAGGAGGAGTCGCCGACATCATCAGCATCATCATTATCATCACAGCGGCCTCTGCAGTGAAGGCGGAGGAGAGGAGGCGAGAGAAAGAAGATAAGTTTTCTAGCCTTTGTTTTGGTTTTGACCGCGGGGGAAAGCAGTAACTCGGAGATGCTCCCGCTATTGTCCCTCGCGGTGCTGTGCATCGGTGCGGCTGTGCCTCCGCAGGTGAACGGTGAGTGCGTGGGGATACTGACGAATGTAAACAAACAACAGTGTCGTCATCCCTCTTAAATGAAGGGGTGAATGTTAGTGCGTAGTTTGCGGCCGCAGATGCCGTTGATACTTTGAGGGAACTCACGGAGGATATTCTCTAGAATAAATAACTGCGTGTCTCTTAATACACTCGTGTTGTTGTTGTTGTTTTTGATGTGACGTAACTTAGCCGATCAAAGCCATATCTGAACTTAGTTGTTCAGAGAATTTCAAGTGGAAATTCTGCATGAAGATGTGTGTGTGTGTGTGTGATATGTAAATACAGTATGTGATGCCTGTCCCCTTGGGGCTCTGTGGCTCTCTCATTGGGGTGTTGCTAAGACGATCTGACAGCTACTCTCTCTCTCTCTCTCTGTCTCTCTCTCTCTCAGGGGATGAATGTGAACCTGTGTCATGTGAGGGTGATGCAGACTGTTTCACCCCCCAGTCAGAGGAGGCGCTACTCATATGTAAGTACAGGAGGACTTTGGGATCAATAATTAAAGTAATCAACTGTGTCAGCGCATGATTAGGGAAAACACTCTCACCACAACAAATCCATCTCTTTCTTTCTACAGCCACGCCAGACTGGGAGGAGCCGATTACAGCAGGTAAGAAGCATGCCTAATCCCAAATAGCCTCTAGCCCCTTATCCCCTCACAGATCTGAAATGATTGGATAGGTGTAATCAATTCACCCGTTTATTATTGATGACCTGTTTGATCCTATTACATCTACATGA
This sequence comes from Salvelinus alpinus, assembly GCF_045679555.1. Classification (NCBI taxonomy): domain Eukaryota; kingdom Metazoa; phylum Chordata; class Actinopteri; order Salmoniformes; family Salmonidae; genus Salvelinus; species Salvelinus alpinus. Next base: position 10,463,022 of record NC_092109.1, read on the forward strand.
AGTGCACAGACATCTCTAATCTGTGTGTATGTGTGTGTGTGTGTGTGTGTGTGTGTGTGTGTGTGTGTGTGTGTGTGTGTGTGTGTGTGTGTGTGTGTGTGTGTGTGTGTGTGTGTGTGTGTGTGTGTGTGTGTGTGTGTGTGTGTGTGTGTGTGTGTGTGTGTTATTTTAGATAATCCCTCATTAGTCCACACTAGCTGCTGTAGTAACACCATAATGAGGGCAGTCTTTATTTTGTGATGTGTCTGTCTGTCATAGCTAATCACACACACAAACAAGCAAACACACACACACACACATCAGGTTAGCGTAGCCTGCTAACCTGATGGTGAGCCTCCCATAAGGCTAGCAGGGTAATATTAGCAGTTCTAATATAACTACTCTGACCTATATCCCTGTGCTGATCTTGGGACAGACAGTGAATATAAATAAATATGTTGTATTGTCATATACACCAGATATGTGCAGTGAAATGTGTTGTTTTACATGGTCAGCCATAGTAGTAGTTTGCGCTCCTGGAGCAAATTAGGGTTAAGTGCCTTGCTCAAGGGCACATCGGCAGTAAAAAAAATGTACCTTGTCGTCTTGTGTGTTCGAACCAGCAACCTTTCGGTTACTGGCCTAACACTCTATGTTGTCTTTTACTTGTGCTTAGTGTAGAAAACCAATTGATCCCAATAGGTTTTTGTGTCCAGGTCCGTGCCAGCCCAACCCATGCCACCATGGGGGTGTGTGTGAGGCCACTAATGCCCAACGAGGTGATGCCTTCCTGGGGTACCACTGTCACTGCTCCCCTGGCTACTCTGGAGCCCACTGCCAACACAGTAAGACACATACACGCACGCACGCACGCACGCACGCACGCACTCGCACTCGCACTCGCACACACACACACACACACACACACACACACACACACACACTAACCCGGGGGGACAGCTTGTCTAACGACTGAGAGGGTCTCAGGCTGGAGGGAGTGGCTTAATCCGTCCATTCTTAATTAGGTCACTCAGTGGGGGTTACGCTGAGGAAGTCATACAAACATCCTCACGCTTTCATAGGTATGATGAGTTATGACGGCTTACACGCGGCGAACACGCACGCACACACCCACACACCCACACACACACACAACAATATAGTACCACCCACATGAAAAAATACTGCAGTTTACTATGGAATTCTACAGTACTTACTATAGAATTCTGTAGTAAACTGTTGTGTACTGTAGAATACTATACTACACACTGTAATAACCCTCAATCATATGTAGTTCTTATTATATAATTTTGTAGTATACTGAAGAATACTACTGTAAATACTACAGTATTATCCACTTTAGTAAATACTATTGTAATGTCCACAAAAACACTACAGTCCGGTAAAACACTACACTTTTTTAACTGTATTTAATTTGCATATGCCTTGCCCATTCCCCTCCCCCATATCCCAATTTGTGCTACCCATAAGTGAGAAACCTACATGTGAAGTATAAACCATATTGTGTTCCATACAGGCTATAGAAATGAGCAGAAACTATGAACTCTCTGGTCAGACCCTGGTCCTTCTTACCTACTGTACAGGTTATTGAAAATGTGCTCTTTTAGTAATTATCCAGTAGGTTTTCTCAAGGAGAAAATGCCAAAGATTATAAAACAAAAACACTAAAGTAAATATTTTAGTTATGTCTGAAAAAAAACAGAGTAAATACTACAGTATACTACAGTCTGCAAAAACACTACATTAAACACAAAAGTATACTACAATCTGCAAAAACACTACATTTATTACTATAGGTGACCGATCGTTTCAATTTGGTCTTGTGTAGCAAAATTTGAAATTGTGTTTTTTACATTGGATAAAAGTAGAGACACAGACCTAGAAAATGGTATATCATACACTACAGTTGAGGAACAATGGGAAAGTCATTCTGATTTGAAAGTTCATAACCCCACTTCAGAGAAAATGGCCATTGAATGATTTGGTACCTACTGGAGAGTTCTTCTTTGTCTACACCCATTCAGCATCATTCACACCCTCTTAGGCCTTAGCCCCACCCATATCTTTTAAGGATTCATATGTGAGGCCATGTGCTAAACAGAGTGAGTACGGTAGTGTACTAAACAACCAAAGATTGCAAGACTAAAGGCTGGTTTATTCTATGTCTATTGACATGTCTGTAGACAGTTGTCACAGTGACATCATGAACATTCTATTGTCGTCTGACATCAAACTTGTCATTGTTGTTATGAAACAGTATAAACACAAAAACTACAGGCTTCCTGACATCAGCAGCCTGGTGGTCCAAAATAGCATAACTGGTGTATTTTAACACCAATAAACCCATCCGTTTAAAAATAAATTCAGTATATGTCAATTTAGCAAACCAGGCAACTAAAATAAACTTTCTAAACAATGTTTTTGGTTCGTTTCTGGCTTGTTTGCTAGCTAGCTAAAGTTAAGGCACTCTATACTACAGTTTTCTTTTGCTACAGTATTTATACTATAGTTAACTGTTAATACTACAGTATACTAATGTGAATACTACAGTAAAGTCTGCAAAACACTACAGTGAATACTATACTAAAGTATACTATAGCTTTTTTATGTGGGCAATACCAACAATGATATCTACTCTGTATGTGTGCACATTGAGGTCACATACTCTTGTAGCTCTCCAGGTGGTCTTGTGTATATAAATACTAGGTGTTGTTCTTGGTGACAGACGCAAACAGACAGTGGAAAATTAGATCAACTTATAAGATTAGTCCCAAGCGCCAAGTTCGGATCATATAATTGTTCATGTGATAAATGTTCCACATTTCGAGGAATTTGCCTCTCAGAATTGATTAAATCACACAAGCCTTCAGTACTAAATTAAAGTGAGTCATACCCATAGAGATCGTATGAAATTACTAGAATGGTTATGTCATGAACCCTCAAAGTTCCAGAATGGGGTGAAAATGGCAGCCATATTGGTCAGGGAGAAATCCAAACCATTCTAATTGGAATGAAAGGCAGTAGAGGCATAATCCTGATTTTACTTATGCAGGAAAATAAAAGTAAGGCTTGTGATATATCAGAAATTGTGTAATATAATTATTGTCAACCTAAAATATTGTCATATCATTATAAATACAGTTTATTTAAGTTTTATACAAATTGTCTGTATAAATAGCCTCTAAAATATATTTAAACAGACCGTAAATGTCTAAATTTTTGTTTTTTTGGAAAGCTGTGAGTGCAATTATATGATACAATATCAGTACTTGTTGCTTTTACAGCTTGTCTAAATCCGATCATCAACGGATTTCAGACAATGTATGGCTGTGGATTAATTGCATTGTTTGAATGGAATGTTGGCATATTGGCAGTTAATTTGAAACATTTATGGAAACATTCCTCTAAAATTGCCTGGCAAGCTAGCAAACAAACATACAGTGCAGACAAATTCTTCAAATATATATTTTTTTACACAATATCTTATCACATCACTGTTGACCAACTTCTTGACCAAAATGGAAGACCTGCAGAGCTTCCAATTCTCACGCATTGGCCATGAGACACATGCATTAGACCTTCTTCTCATGCTCACTCCACACCTCTTAGTGCATTCGGAAAGTATTCAGACCCCTTGACTTTTTCCACATTTTGTTACGTTACAGCCTTATTCTAAAATTGATGAAATAAAAAACTTTCTTCATCAATCTACACACAATACCCCATAATGACAAAGCGAAAACCCGTTTTTAGGATTTTTTTGCAAATTTATTGAACGTAAAAAACAAAAAGACCTTTAAGTCAAGGGGTCTGAATACTTTCCGAATGCACTGTATATCTCACTCAGTGAAAAGTACTCTATTTATTTAGGTAATTAGTCCAGTGCTTTAACGTTTAAATTGAATTCATCACATCTGCGCTTGCAATTTAACATCACTAACAGAACCTCTACCAATGTCCTGTTTTACCACAGCACTGTAAACCGCGCCACATTGAAGCATATGATTGGTTTATTTATGTAAGGGATCGAGGGAATTGGACGCGCGTTTTAAAGAAACGTCCCTCAAGATTAGGAGAGTGGAGCTGAGTAGAGTGAGAGAACTTTCTCCACTGAGTTTATCAAACTGTAAAAAGAGCAGAAGAACGGAAGTTCTGTTTTATATACAACGTTGTAAAAAAAAAAAAAGTTGCTGTTACTCCCGTCCCTATTGCAGAATGCAACCTTTTGACACCATGTACTGAAGTCAATAATCCATACTTGCCTTAGTTTTCTCGTTTGGTGATTGGCGTTTAGGCTGCGGCAATGAAAAGGCAGCATACAGACCTGAAGTATGTTTTAGCAGACTGTGAACCCAAAAGTGTACGTTTGATTGTAGAGGGGGACAATAAATATACAACTAATAATAATACAACAACAAGAAGAAGAACGGTGCTTGTCGGCAAGAACACGACTGTTATTCCCCAAACTTATTGTATTATTCTTCTTCCCAGTGTAATCACATATTTGAAATCCGATATGCCTACTTGTGTTTTAAAAAATGGATAATATGAGGCTATGTTTTTTGCCGTCATTCATGGACGGTTTTGAATAAGTCATACAAATAAGAATTGGATATTGAATGCTCCAGGCCTCAAATATAATTGTTGACATTTTAGTATTGTGCACGTGCTAGGCTAAGATAGTAGGGGGATTCACAACTTATAAACGCATCATATTTTGTCTGTGTAGAGTCAGATGATTGCAAGGGTCTTCAACTAGTAGGCATAAACCACCTGAATATTGAGACATTCATTCGATTTTTCCTGAAGGTTTTGAGAAAGGAATTGTTATAATTAGAACATTTTCAAACACCCAGCACTTGGGAAACATAGATCAGGGGAGGCCAACCCTCCTGGAGCACAAGCGCAATTCTCTTCCAGCACTATTTTTAAGAGTTCACCCAAATGACAAAATGTTTGTGTCCTTACCATGAAAACAATCTATAGACAAGGAGACTGCAATCGATGATTTGGTTACCCAGTGCCATCAACCTAAACTGGGGCATGCTTAACACCTCGGCCGTCCTACAATCTAAGATAGATGCCCTCAATCTCACACATATTATCAATGAACCTACAGTACCAGGTACAACCCCAAATCCGTAAAAACGGGCACCCTCATAGGTATCATCCTGACCAACCTGCCCTCTAAATACACCTCTGCTGTCTTCCACCAGGATCTCAGCGATCACTGCCTCATTACCTGCGTCCGTAATGGGTCTGCGGTCAAACGACCACCCCTCATCACTGTCAAACGCTCCCTAAAACACTTCAGCGAGCAGGCCTTTCTAATCGACCTGGCCCGGGTATCCTGGAAGGATATTGACCTCATTCCGTCAGTAGAGGATGCCTGGTTATTCTATAAAAGTGCTTTCCTCACCATCTTAAATAAGCATGCCCCATTCAAAAAATGTAGAACCAGGAACAGATATAGCCCTTGGTTCACTCCAGATCTGACTGCCCTTGACCAGCACAAAAACATCCTGTGGCGTACTGCATTAGCATCGAATAGCCCTCGCGATATGCAACTTTTCAGGGAAGTTAGTAACCAATATACACAGGCAGCTAGGAAAGCAAAGGCTAGCTTTTTCAAAGAGAAATTTGCATCCTGTAGCACAAACTCCAAAAAGTTCTGGGACACTGTAAAGTCCATGGAGAATAAGAGCACCTCCTCCCAGCTGCCCACTACACTGAGGCTAGGCAACACTGTCACCACCTATAAATCCACGATAATTGAGAATTTAAATAAGCATTTTTCTACGGCTGGCCATGCTTTCCACCTGGCTACCCCTACCCCGGTCAACAGCCTTGCACCTCCCACAGCAACTTGCCCAAGCCTCCCCATTTCTCCTTCACCCAAATCCAGATAGCTGATGTTCTGAAAGAGTTGCAAAATCTGGACCCCTACAAATTAGCTGGGCTAGACAATCTGTACCCTCTCTTTCTAAAATTATCCACCGCAATTGTTGCAACCCCTAGTACTAGCCTGTTCAACCTCTCTTTCGTATCGTCTGAGATCCCCAAAGATTGGAAAGCTGCCGTGGTCATCCCCCTCTTCAAAGGGGGAGACACTCTAGACCCAAACTGTTACAGACCTATATTTATCCTACCCTGCCTTTCTAAGGTCTTCGGAAGCCAAGTTAACAAACAGATCACCGACCATTTCGAATCCCACCGTACCTTCTCCGCTATGCTATCTGGTTTCCAAGCTGGTCATGGGTGCACCTCAGCCACGCTTAAGGTCCTAAACGATATCATAACCGCCATTGATAAAAGACAACACTGTGCAGCCGTATTCATCGACCTGGCCAAGGCTTTTGAATCTGTCAATCGCCACATTCTTATCGGCAGACTCAACAGCCTTGGTTTCTCAAACGACTGCCTCGCCTGGTTCACCAACTACTTCTCAGACAGAGTTCAGTGTGTCAAATCGGAGGGCCTGTTGTCCGAAACTTGGCAGTCTCTATGGGGGTGCCACAGGGTTCAATTCTCGGGCCAACTCTTTTCTCTGTATACATCAATGATGTTGCTCTTGCTGCTTGTGATTCTCTGATCCAGCTCTACGCAGGCGACACCATTCTGTATACTTCTGGCCCTTCTTTGGACACTGTGTTAACTAACCTCCAGACAAGCTTCAATGCCATACAACTCTCCTTCCGTGGCCCTCCAACTGCTCTTAAATGCAAGGAAAACTAAATGCATGCTCTTCAACCGATCGCTGCCCACACCTCCCCGCACTTAAAATATGTGGACAACTACAAATACCTAGGTGTCTGGTTAGACTATAAACTCTCCTTCCAGACTCACATTAAGCATCTCCAATCCAAAATTAAATCTAGAATCGGTTTCCTATTTCGCAACAAAGCATCCTTCACTCATGCTGCCAAACATATCCTCGTAAAACTGACTATCGTACCGATCCTCGACTTCGGCGATGTCATTTACAAAATAGCCTCCAACACTCTACTCAGAAAATTGGATGCACATTATCACAGTGCCATCCATTTTGTCACCAAGCCCCATATACTACCCACCACTGCAACCTGTATGCTCTCGTTGGCTGGCCCTCGCTTCATATTCGTTGCCAAACCCACTGGCTCCAGGTCATCTATAAGTCTTTGCTAGGTAAAGCCCCGCCTTATCTCAGCTCACTGGTCACAATAGCAGCACCCACCCATAGCACGCGCTTCAGCAGGTATATTTCACTGGTCACCCCCAAAGCCAATACCTCCTTTGGCCGCCTTTCCTTCCAGTTCTCTGCTGCCAATGACTGGAACGAATTGCAAAAATCACTGAAACTGAGGACTCATATCTCCCACTCTAACTTTAAGCATCAGCTGTCAGAGCAGCTCACAGATCATTTCACCTGTACATAGCTCCTCTGTAAATAGCCCATCCAACTACCTCATCCCCATATTGTTATTTTTTTTCCCTTTGCACCCAAGTATCTCTACTTGCACATTCATCTTCTGCACATCTATCACTCAAGTGTTTTATTATTAAATTGTAATTACTTAGCCACTATGGCCTATTTACTTTCTTACCTCCCTAATCTTACCTCATTTGCACACACTGTATATACATTTTTTCTATTGTATTATTGACTGTACGTTTGTTTATTCCATGTGTAACTCTGTGTTGTTGTTTGTGTCGCACTGCTTTGCTTTATCTTGGCCAGGTCGCAGTTGTAAATGAGGACTTGTTCTCAACTGGCCTACCTGGTTAAATAAAGGTGAAATAAAAAAAATAAAAAATAAACATTAATATTACTATTTCCTGTGCAGAGTCTTGGTGTAGTGGTGACACTCCCCGACATGTGTTGCATCCAACTTTCACCTGAGAACAGGGATCAATCCCTGCTTCCAACCTTCCCACTGTTTCTCCCATTTGCCTGTCTCCCCATCTCATTTTATTACTGTCTGAATAAAGTGTCAAACCACCTGAAAAATATTAGCAGACTTTAATTTCATCCACCCAAAATCTCAAGGTAACAAAGTCATTTTGAGTGTTCATTTAATGTTCGACGCATCCGGAATACACCTGGCCTGTGGTAAGATTTTTTTTGTTCCACCTTGGTTATAGGCCTAACTAAAGCCATGTCAAAATACATAGAAATAAGGAAATTAGATTTAAAACAGTAACGTTTTCCGACCCCTCATCTAGGGGTTGTGGCAGGGGGCAATGAAATTATCATAGCAAATCTCACTCCAAGCTGTCTTCAAAAGTCGGCAGTCCTGTTCCTGTAAGAAACATTCCCATTTTTACATTAAATATCTGTATGCAACCTGATAGTCCCATAAATGTATGAAACAGTTTTTCCCTGGTCTGTGTTTGTGTTCCAGATGTGAATGAGTGTGAGAGTGGGCCGTGCAGGAACGGAGGTGTGTGTACAGACCGGGAGGCCAACTACACGTGTGTGTGTCCTGGAGAATACACAGGCAGGAACTGCCAGCACAGTGAGTGTGGACTTGTGTAACTGTTTACTTGTGAGTCATCAGAGGACAAATTTTTTAAGAGGTCTTGATGTCCAACACTTACATGAACACACAATTGAATTAGGTAGGTATTGGTGTCATATGCTCTCTTGCTGTTTTCCCTTTTAGTGCGCTTCAGTGTGTGTGTGTGTGTGTGTGTGTGTGTGTGTGTGTTACCTATTTATTTAAGCCCTCTGTGCTGTCCTGGTGTAGCATCATTAAAAATCAAATCAAATTTTATTTGTCACATACACGTGTTAGGGCAGATGTTATTGCGGGTGTAGCGAAATGCTTGTGTTTCTAGTTCCAACAGTGCAGTAATATCTAACAATACACACAATCTAAAGTAAAGGAATGGAATTAAGAATATATAAATATTTTGATGAGCAATTTCAGAGCGGCAAAGACTAAGATACAGTAGGATAGGATGGAATACAGTATATACAGTGGGGAGAACAAGTATTTGATACACTGCCGATTTTGCAGGTTTTCCTACTTACAAAGCATGTAGAGGTCTGTAATTTCTATCATGGGTACACTTCAACTATGAGAGACGGAATCTAAAACAAAAATCCAGAAAATCACATTGTATGATTTTTAAGTAATTAATTTGCATTTTATTGCATGACATAAGTATTTGATACATCAGAAAAGCAGATCTTAATATTTGGTACAGAAACCTTTGTTTGCAATTACAGAGATCATACGTTTCCTGTAGTTCTTGACCAGGTTTGCACACACTGCAGCAGGGATTTTGGCCCACTCCTCCATACAGATCTTCTCCAGATCCTTCAGGTTTCGGGGCTGTCGCGGGGCTATACGGACTTTCAGCTCCCTCCAAAGATTTTCTATTGGGTTCAGGTCTGGAGACTGGCTAGGCCACTCCAGGACCTTGAGATGCTTCTTACGGCGCCACTCCTTAGTTGCCCTGGCTGTGTGTTTCGGGTCGTTGTCATGCTGGAAGTCCCAGCCACGACCCATCTTCAATGCTCTTACTGAGGGAAGGAGGTTGTTGGCCAAGATCTCGCGATACATGGCCCCATCCATCCTCCCCTCAATACGGTGCAGTCATCCTGTACCCTTTGCAGAAAAGCATCCCCAAAGAATGATGTTTCCACCTCCATGCTTCACGGTTGGGATGGTGTTCTTGGGGTTGTACTCATCCTTCTTCTTCCTCCAAACACGGCAAGTGGAGTTTAGACCAAAAAGCTCTATTTTTGTCTCATCAGACCACATGACCTGCTCCCATTCCTCCTCTGGATCATCCAGATGGTCATTGGCAAACTTCAGACGGGCCTGGACATGCGCTGGCTTGAGCAGGTGGACCTTGCGTGCGCTGCAGGATTTTAATCCATGACGGTGTAGTGTGTTACTAATGGTTTTCTTTGAGACTGTGGTCCCAGCTCTCTTCAGGTCATTGACCAGGTCCTGCCGTGTAGTTCTGGGCTGATAACTCACCTTCCTCATGATCATTGATCCCCCACGAGGTGAGATCTTGCATGGAGCCCCAGACCGAGGGTGATTGACCGTCATCTTGAACTTCTTCCATTTTCTAATAATTGCGCCAACAGTTGTTGCCTTCTCACCAAGCTGCTTGCCTATTGTCCTGTAGCCCATCCCAGCCTGTTGCATGTCTACAATTTTATCCCTGATGTCCTTATACAGCTCTCTGGTCTTGGCCATTGTGGAGAGGTTGGAGTCTGTTTGATTGAGTGTGTGGACAGGTGTTTTTTATACAGGTAACGAGTTCAAACAGGTGCAGTTAATACAGGTAATGAGTGGAGAACAGGAGGGCTTCTTAAAGAAAAACTAACAGGTCTGTGAGAGCCGGAATTCTTACTGGTTGGTAGGTGATCAAATACTTATGTCATGCAATAAAATGCAAATTAATTACTTAAAAATCATACAATGTGATTTTCTGGATTTTTGTTTTAGATTCCGTCTCTCACAGTTGAAGTGTACCTATGATAAAAATTACAGACCTCTACATGCTTTGTAAGTAGGAAAACCTGCAAAATCGGCAGTGTATCAAATACTTGTTCTCCCCACTGTACATATGAGATGAGTAATGAAAAATATGTAAACATTATTAAAGTGGCTAGTGTTCCATTATTAAAGTGGCCAGTGATTTCAAGTCTATGTATATAGGGCAGCAGCCTCGAATGTGCTAGTGATGGCCATTTAACAGTCTGATGGCCTTGAGATAAAAGCTGTTTTTCAGTCTCTCGGTGCCGGCTTAAATGCACCTGTACTGACCTCGCCTTCTGGATTATAGCGGGGTGAACAGGCAGTGGCTCGGTTGGTTGTTGTCCTTGATAATATTTTGGCCTTCCTGTGACATCTGGTGCTGTAGGTGTCCTGGAGGGCGGATAGCTTGCCCCCGGTGATGTGTTGGGCAGACCGCACCCCCCTCTGGAGAGCCCTGCCATTGCGGGCGGTGCAGTTGCCGTACCAGGTGGTTATACAGCCCGACAGGATGCTCTCAATTGTGCATCTTTAAAAGTTGGTGAGGGGTTTAGGTGTCAAGCCAAAATTCTTCAGCCTCCTGAGATTGAAGAGGCACTGTTGCGCCTTCTTCCCCGCACTGTCTGTGTGGGGGGACCATTTCAGTTTGTCAGTGATGTGTACGCTGAGGAACTTGAAGCTTTCCATCTTCTCCCTTGCTGTCCCATTGATGTGGATAGGGGGGTGCTCCCTCTGCTGTTTCCTGAAGTCCACGATTAGCTCCTTAGTTTTGTTGACGTTGGGTGAGAGGTTATTTTCCTGGCACCACACTCCCAGGGCCCTCACCTCTTCCCTGTAGGCTGTCTCGTCATTGTTGGTAATCAGGCCTACTACTGTTGTGTTGTCTGCAAACTTGATGATTGAGTTGGAGGCGTGCGTGGCCACGCAGTCATGGCTGAACAGGGAGTACAAGAGGGGGCTGATCACGCATCCTTGTGGGGCCCCAGTGTTGAGGATCAGTGAAGTGGAGGTGTTGTTTCCTACCTTCACGACCTGGGGGCGGCCCATCAGGAAGTCCAGGACCCAGTTGCATAGGGCGGGGTTCAGACCGAGGGTCTCGAGCTTAATGATGAGCTTGGAGGGTACTATGTTGTTGAATGCTGAGCTATAGTCAATGGACAGCATTCTTACATAGGTATTCCTCTTGTCCAGATGGGATAGGGCAGTGTGCAGTGCGATGGAGATTGCATCTTCTGTGGATCTATTGGGGCGATAAGCAAATTGAAGTGGGTCTAGGGTGTCAGGTAAGGTAAGGTAGAGTTGATATGATCCTTGACTAGTCTCTCAAAACACTTCATGATGAATGTGCTAGTCATTAAGTTCAGTTACCTTTCTTGGGTACAGGAACAATGGTGGACATCTTGATGTATGTGGGGACAACAGACTGGGATAGGGAGAGATTGAATATGTCTGTAAACACTCCAGCCAACTGGTCTGCGAATGCTCTGAGGACGCGGCTGGGCCGGCAGCCTTGTGAGGGATAACACGCTTAAATGTCTTACTCACGTCGGCCAGGTAGAAGGAGAGCCCACAGTCCTTGGTAGCGGGCTGCATCAGTGGCACTATGTTATCCTCAAAGCGGGCGAAAAAGGTGTTTAGCTTGTCCGAAAGCAAGATGCCGGTGTCCACGACGTGGCTGGTTTTACCTATGTAGTCCATGATTGTCTGTAGACCCTGCCACATACGTCTCGTGTCTGAGCCGTTGAATTGCGACTCCACTTTGTCTCTATACTGAGGTTTTGACTCTTTGATTGCCTTACAGAGGGAATACCTACACTGTTTGTATTCAGCCATATTCCCTTGCCACCTTGCCATAGTTAAATGCGACAGTTGGCATTTTCAGTTTTGCGTGAATGCTGCCATCTATCCACGGTTTCCCGTTAGGGTAGGTTTTAATAGTCACAGTGGGTACAATATCTCCTATACACTTCCTATACACACAGTATCAGTGTATTTGTCTATGTTGTTCTCGGATGCTACCTGGAACATATCCCAGTCCGTGTGATCAAAACAATCTTGAAGCATGGATTCCAATTGGTCAGACCAGCGTTGAATAGTCCTGAGCACGGGTAGTTCCTGTTTGAGTTTTTGCCTATAGGAAGGGAGGAGCAAAATGGAGTCGTGATCAAATTTGCCAAAGGGAGGGCTGGGGAGGGCCTTGTAGGCATCCTGGAAGTTGGAGTAGCAGTGGTCGAGTGTTTTAGCACCGCGAGTACTATAGTCAATGTGTTGATAGAACTTTGGTAACTTTTTCCTCAAATTTGCTTTGTTAAAATCCCTAGCTACAATAAATGCGGCCTCAGGATATGTGGTTTCCAGTTTGCATAAAGTCCGGTGCAGTTCTTTGAGGGCCGTCGTAGTATCGGCTTGAGGGGGAATATACACAGCTGTGACTATAACCGAAGAATATTCTCTTGGGAGGTAATACGGTCGGCATTCGATTATGAGGTATTCTAGGTCGGATGAACAAAAGGACTTGAGTTCCTGTATGTTATCACAATCACACCATGAGTAGTTAATCATTAGCGATGTTGTTGCGTCGTGGTACCAGAGTCTCTCTGTTCTCAATCAGAGCCAGCCTGAGGAGTCTGTTTTGGGGGTGGAGAATGCCAGATACGGACCCCCTCGTCCCCCATCCTACACAGGGACCACGGACACACACTCACAGACCTACGCCCCTCTCCCCTACCTCACACACTCCTCCAGAACCAGTTCTTTCCACACATACTCACACAGGAGCTGTGAGGAAAGAGAGGAGAGTTGCGAGGATGAGGAGGTTTTTGTATGGCATTTTGAAGCTGAAGTCTCAGCCAGTGAGAGGGAGGATGATGGACTGATAAGTGGAAGTAATGAGGCAGAAAGAAGAGAAGAAGAAAAGGATGAACTGGCTAGCAGAATAAAAAGTTTAAAAAATGGACTGACACACAGACGCAATGACTCAGTTTTACCAGGAGAGAGGTTGAGAGACTGCATGTCAGAGACTGAAATCAATGATGAAACTGACCTGGAACATGAGATTCATCTGGGCCAACATGGGACAATCCAGAGCAGAGCTGAGGCTGTCCCTCAGAGGAGAAACAAGGAACACTGTGTCGGAAGGAAGGAAGGAAGGAAGGAAGGAAGGAAGGAAGGAAGGAAGGAAGGAAGGAAGGAAGGAAGGAAGGAAGGACATTTACTGTGGCTTTGGCTTGTAATGGATGTCCTAATTGTACTAATCATTATCTCTCTCTCTCTCTGTCTCTCCTCATTCTTCCTTGTGTGTCCCTCTACTCTGCAGAGTGTTCAGGTCCTCTGGGCATGGAGGGTGGTATCATCACCAAGGGGCAGCTGTCCTCCTCCTCTGCTCAGCAGGGCATGTTTGGTCTGCAGCACTGGAGCCCTGACCTGGCCCGGCTCCACCGCAGGGGCATGGTTAATGCCTGGAGCCCTGCAGTCAGCGACCGCTGGCCCTGGATACAGGTAGCACACGCTCACACACACCGGCTGACCGCTAGATAGATGTAGCCAGTGTTTACTCCACCATGGCCAAACTCTAGTTGTTTCTGACCCCCTTATGTCTGTGTCCAGGTGAACCTGCGGCAGCAGATGCGTGTGACGGGGCTGATTACCCAGGGTGCTCGGCGGCTGGGCAGCTCAGAGTATGTGAAGTCCTATAAGATCGCCCACAGCGACGACGCTAGAACCTGGAGCATGGTGAAAACCAGAGGAGACACACAGGACATGGTGATGTGTGTGTGTGTGTGTGTGTGTGTGTCAGGACATGGTGATGTGTGTGTGTGTGTGTGTGTGTGTGTGTGTGTGTGTGTGTGTGTGTGTGTGTGTGTGTGTGTGTGTGTGTGTGTGTGTGTGTGTGTGTGTGTGTGGTGTGTGTGAGAAAATCAACCTGATGTTTTTGACTGATAAAACCTGATGTTTTTCTCTAGATATTCCACGGTAACTCAGACAGCAGTTCTGTCATGGCCAACGCCTTCTCTTCACCAATTGAAGCACAGTACATACGGGTTTACCCTCAAGTCTGCAGGGGCCATTGTATGCTGCGCATGGAGCTGATGGGCTGCGAGCTCACAGGTCAGTGACGTCATCATCTGTAGACATAATGCTTTATAGACTTTATTTGGCACCCTGCTCATAATGCCTTCATTACAATGTTGTAAAGCTTTATGATGCATGTCAAATGTGTCAAAAGCAGTCATACATGGTTATAAAATAAATATTTCATGACAATGTTTTGACATACAGTACCAGTCAAAGGTTTGGACACACCTACTCATTCTAGGTTATTTCTAATTTGACTATTTTCTACTTTGTAGAATACTATGAAATAACACATATGGAATCATGTAGTAACCAAAAGTGTTAAACAAATCAAATTATATTTTACATTGTAGATTCATCAAAGTAGCCACCCTTTTCCTTGATGACAGCTTTGCACACTCTTGGCATTCTCTCAACCAGCTTCATGAGGAATGCTTTTCCAACCGTCTTGAAGGAGTTCCCACATATGCTGAGCACTTGTTGGCTGCTTTTCCTTTACTCTGCGGTCCAACTCATTTCAAACCATCTCAATTGGGTTGAGGTTGGGTGATTGTGGAGGCCAGGTCCTCTGATGCCGCACTCCATCACTCTCCTTCTTGGTCAAATAGCCCTTACACAGCCTGGAGGTGTGTTGGGTCCTTGTCCTGTTGAAAAACAAATGATAGTCCCACTAAGCGCAAACCAGATGAGATGGCGTATCGCTGCAGAATGCTGTGGTAGTCATGCTGGTTAAGTGTGCCTTGAATTCTAAATAAATCACGGACAGTGTCACCAGCAAAGCACTCCCACACCATCACACCTCCTCCTCCATGCTTCACGGTCGGAACCACACATGCAGAGATCATCCGTTCACCTACTTTGTGTCTCACCAGACATCTCAAATTTGGACTCATCAGGTCAAAGGACAGATTTCTACCGGTCTAATGTCCATTGCTCGTGTTTCTTGGCCCAAGCAAGTTTCTTCTTATTATTTGTGTCCTTTAGTAGTGGTTTCCTTGCAGCAAATCGACCATGAATGCCTGATTCAAGCAGTTTCCTCAGAACAGTTGATGTTGAGATGTGTCTGTTACTTGAACTCTGTGAAGCCTTTATTTGGGCTGCATTTTCTGAGGCTGGTAACTCTGGGTCTTCCTTTGCTGTGATGGTCCTCATGAGAGCCAGTTTCATCATAGCGCTTGATGGTTTTTGAGACTGCACTTGAAGAAACTTTAAAATGTATTGAAATGTTCCAGATTGACTGACCTTCATGTCTTAAAGTAATGATGGACTGTTCTCTTTGCTTATTTGATCTGTTCTTGCCATAATATGGACTTGGTCTTTTACCAAATAGGGCTATCTTCTGTATACCACCCCTACCTTGTCACAACACTGATTGGCTCAAACGCATTAATTCCACAAATTTACTTTTAACAAGGCACACCATAGTTGAAATGCATTCCAGGTGACTACCTCATGAAGCTGGTTGAGAGAATGCCAAGTGTGTGCAAAGCTGTCATCAAGGAAAAGGTGGCTACGTCTCAAATATAAAATATAATTTGATTTGTTTAACCTCTCTTGGGCACGTGAGACGGTAGCATCCCACCTCTTCAACAGCCAGTGAAACTGCTGGGCGCCAAATTCAAATACAGAAATACTCATTATAAAAATTCAGAAAACAAAACATATTTTACATAGGTTTAAAGATGAACTGCTTCTGAATCCAACCACGGTGTCAGATTTAAAAAATGCTTTACGGCCAAAGCATACTTTACGATTATTTGAGAACATAGCCCACTAGACAAATCATTACAAACAGTAGCCAGCCAGGTAGAACAGTTACACAATTTAGAAATAGAGATAAAATTAATCCCTTACCTTTGATGATCTACATATGGTTGCACTCAGCAGACATTCATTTACTCAATAAATGTTCATTTTGTTTGATAAAGTCTCTTTATACCCAAAAACCTCAGTTTTGTTTGCGCGTTTTCTTCAGTAATCCACAGGCTCAAACGCAGTCAAAACAGGAACACAAAAAAATCCAAATTGTATCCGTAAAGTTCATAGAAACATGTCAAACGATGTTTATATTCAAACCTCGGGTTGTTTTCAGCCTCAATAATCTATAATATTTCAACCAGACAATAATGTTGTCAATTTAAAAGGTAAACAAGAAACGCACTCTCTCGGTCTGGCGCAGGAAAAAGCTCTGTGACACGGCAGGGTCCACTCATTCAGACTGCTCTTACTTCTTCATTTTTCAGAAAACAAGCCTGAAACAATTTCTGAAGACTGTTGACATCTAGTGGAAGGCATAGAAACTGCAATTTGAGTCCTAAGTCAATGGATTCTGTATTGGCATTGAATAGAAAACTACAAAACCAAAAAAGAAACTACTCCCTGAATGGATTTTTCTCAGGTTTTCGCCTGCCAAATCAGTTCTGTTATACTCACAGACACTATTTTAACAGTTTTGGAAACTTTAGAGTGTTTTCTATCCAAACTACCAGTTATATGCATATCATATATTCTGGGCCCGAGATGCAGGCAGTTTAATTTGGGCATGCATTTCATCCAAAATTCCGAATGCTGCCCCCTACCCTAGAGAAGTTAACACTTTTTTGGTTACTACATGATTCCATATGTGTTATTTCATAGTTTTGATGTCTTTACTATTATTCTACAATGTAGAAAATAGTAAAAATAAAGAAAAACCCTTGAATGAGTAGGTGTGTCCAAACTTTTGACTGGTACTGTATATTTTCAAAAGCTTTGTTATTGAGATTATCTGACACAACCATTATGATGCTGTCAGTAAAGTGATTATACACTTACTGTACCATAGGCAAATATTTTTTTACCTAGTCTACTTCCTGTTTATTAGGGATTTTTCTGTGTTTCTGTTTCTGGTCTCCCAGGTTGTTCAGAGCCTCTGGGTCTAAAGGGGGGTGAGGTGCAGGACTCCCAGCTGACCTCGTCCTCTGTGTACCGGACCCTGGGCATGGGTCTGCTGGCCTGGACCCCGAACAGAGCCAGACTGGACAACCAGGCCAAGGTCAACGCATGGACCGCAGCCACCAATGACCAAAACCAGTGGATACAGGTATGGGGGGAGGGGTAGGGGAGAGGGAGGAGTAGGAGAAAGACAAAAATAGAGTGGAGTATGCATTTTAATTAATGGATAATTAAATCATTCTCTCTCCCTCTCTACTTCCTCTCTCTCCCTCTCTCAGGTAGACCTGTTGGTTCCTACTAAGGTAACAGGTGTAGTGACTCAGGGAGCTAAGGACTTTGGCCGTGTCCAGTTTGTGCGCTCCTACAAACTAGCCTACAGCAACGATGGACTGAGGTGGACGACATACCAGGACGAAACACAACACAAGGACAAGGTCTACACACATGATCATATTGATTGACTGTTTGATTGGTTTGTTGATTGATTGAGACACAGTAAAGACATGACATACATGACAGAGGGACAGAAAGAAAGAGAAGGAGACAGAGAGTGAGGGATGGTGATAGTTCAGTCATTGGTGTTCCGGTATGTCTGGTTGTATCTGTGGTTGTCTTGTTGGCAGTGTGTCTGACTGTATCCGTGGTTGTCTTGGGTGACAGGTGTTCCAGGGGAACGTTGAAAATGACACCCACAGGAAGAACTCCGTCCAGCCGCCCATATATGGTCGTTTCCTCCGCCTCATCCCCTGGTCCTGGTACGGACGCATCACACTGAGGATGGAGCTACTGGGCTGCACAGAGGACGACTGACCATCTCTCTCTCTCTTCTCCCTCCGTCTCTTTCTCTCTCACCTTGCTCTCCCTTCTCCCTCCGTCTCTTTCTCTCTCACCTTGCTCTCTCTATCCCTCTGTCTCTTTCTCTCTCACCTAGCTCTCTCTTCTCCCTCCGTCTCTTTCTCTCTCACCTTGCTCTCTCTATCCCTCCGTCTCTTTCTCTCTCACCTAGCTCTCTCTTCTCCCTCCGTCTCTATCCCTCTGTCTCTTTCTCTCTCACCTAGCTCTCTCTTCTCCCTCCGTCTCTTTCTCTCTCACCTTGCTCTCTCTATCCCTCCGTCTCTTTCTCTCTCACCTAGCTCTCTCTTCTCCCTCTGTCTCTTTCTCTCACCTAGCGCTCTCTTCTCCCTCCGTCTCTTTCTCTCTCACCTAGCTCTCTCTTCTCCCTCCGTCTCTTTCTCTCTCTCACCTTGCTCTCTCTTCTCCCTCCGTCTCTTTCTCTCTCACCTAGCTCTCTCTTCTCCCTCCGTCTCTTTCTCTCTCACCTAGCTCTCTCTTCTCCCTCCGTCTCTTTCTCTCTCTCACCTTGCTCTCTCTTCTCCCTCCGTCTCTTTCTCTCTCACCTAGCGCTCTCTTCTCCCTCCGTCTCTTTCTTTCTCACCTAGCTCTCTCTTTCCCCCTCTCTCGCTCTTTCCCTGTCCTGCTTCTGTCTCTCTCCCCTTTCTCCATCTCTCCATCTCCCATCTCTCTCGCTCTTCTCCCTCCTTCCATCTCGCTCTCTCACTTTCTCCACCTCCCCCCCCACCCCTCCCTTCCCCTCTCTTTCTCTCTTGCTGGAAGTAGCAGTGTGGACAGTGGTCATAAGAGACACCGGGAAAGAAAATGGGACGTAAAGGTCACAATAGGTGACTGGTTTACCGTGTGTTATTTATTTCTTGGATTATAAGGTACTGTACTTCTGCTCTTCAATGTTTTTGCTATATCGTACTCCTGTGTGATAGCATTTCCAACAGTAGTGTAGTGCCAAAACAATACAGGGTTAACTTCTCCGTGGGCAACCTTTGACTGTTCCCTCCCACCGTTTCTGACGGCGAAACAGCCCTCTCAAAGCACAAAGTTCCCCTAAATAACGATAACATTTGAAAGGCGTTTTACAGACATTGTAAAAGAAAAGTTACAATGTTATTCACACTACGTTGTGAGGATTTTTAATGCTGTTGAACAGATAGAAAATGTCGTCCAAAGTGTGCTATCTACTGTACAATAACCTCTGATATGGTATTCGTTGATACTGGTTGAATACAATATTGATGGTAGTAACATAATTCTTTACCTGATGTGGTGCAATAAGCCACTTTCTGTGTAGTAAAACAAGTGACATAATACTTGTGTTTCTCTCCGTGTCTGTTTGGGTATCAAATCAAAAGGTGTTGCAATCAAGTAATCGGAATGGTCTAAAGCACTTTGCGCTCACCTTGCTAAGGACAGGAGAGTTTGATGCAGCTATCTAAATGTATCTAACCATAACCCTAACCTTAACCCTAGCTTCATGCCCACATCCCGGTTCAACCCTAACCCTAGCCTCAACCACAACCCTAACCCTAGCCCTAACCCTAGCCTCAACCACAACCCTAGCCCTAGCCTCAACCACAACCCTAACCCTAGCCTCAACCACAACCACAACCCTAACCCTAACCTCAACCACAACCCTAACCCTAGCCTCAACCACAACCCTAACCCTAACCACAATCCTAACCCTAATCCTAACCCTAACCCTAACCAATACAGTGACAACAAATGACATGGAAAGGGGAAGGCAATTCACTCGAGCAGGGGCGGTCCGGGACCAGAAATCGTCTCTGGCATTTCTAACATACCAGCCCATTATTTTCCTTGAGGGCCCCACAACGGTCAATTTTTTTCCAAGAGGCCCCCACACGGCCTATTTTTCCATCAGCACCCACTATTAGCCAGATAATTAGAAATATGTGAAGAAAAATATATAAGTTAGGCTAAAATTGGACGAGCCATATGGCATTTGTCCAAAATGCCAGTCAGTCCGCCCCTGAACTCGAGCAGTTACAAACTGATGTACACAACACAAGAATATTAGGTGGAAAATAAAATGGTCTGCCGGCCGATGCTGGTTTGCGTCAGGTGAATGGCTCACATTAGGCCTAACTAAAGTCAGTGAAGCCACGAGGGGGAGCACAGCACCGTCTGCCAAACAGACACATTTTTCCACAATGTCTTTTTTTAATTCAACTGCAAACACTACAATGCTTTACTCTATAATCCTTTACTGTATCAATGTTAAAATGAAATGCATTTTGATTCCTGAAATATACAAACAGAGTGACTCCTTGGTCAAATAGTAAAACTCCCACGTTGCTCTTACATTGTGAGATAAATAACGAGTGATTCTATCTAACTTCTCCAATCCCTTCACAACAGTGTTGTCTCATGTCATCTCTAACTTCTTCGTCAGGTAATGGTGTGCGAGATTACATCTGCCCAAACATTCCTCAATTTTCCATCAGTTCCATCACTTCTCCCTGTCTTCTTCCTCTCTCTCCCTCTCCCTGTATATGTGAGCTTCTCTGCAGGCCAGTTACATAGACCTCATCTAAAATTTGCCCACTGAGATTGTTCAGTCTTTGTACCACTCTCTCTATCTCTATTCTTCTCTTTCACCAGTCTATCCTTCTCCTCCAACTGTCTGTTGAACTCCCTCAGCATCTTTGTCTGTTAGATCATGACGTCCTCTGTAACTCCGGTTCATCAGGTTTCTCTCTGCTTCAACTCTGGCATCTTCTTCATGGTTCTCCTTGATCTCCTCAATCTCATGCCTGTGTCTCCCCTCCATCTCTCTCCTTTCGTCCTCTTTCTCCTCTCTAAATCTCTCCAGCGCTCTTTCCATCCCATTCCTCCTATCAGACTCTTTCTATAGCTCCCTCTCTAGATCTCTCTTCTTCTCCTCCTCACCTCTCTCTTCTTTCAACTGTCTCTCTGGTTCAGTTATTCATTCTCTGAGTGTTCTGATATCTCCCTTGAGCTTCTGCATTACTCCTCCTTTCATATGAGAGTCCTGCAGCTCCTCCCGGCCCGCCACAGGAGTCGCTAGTGCGCGATGAGACAAGGATATCCCTGCCGGCCAAACCCTCCCTAACCTGGACGACGCTGGGCCAATTGTGCACCGCCCCAAGGGTCTCCCGGTCACGGCCAGCTGCGACAGAGCCTGGGCTCGAACCCAGAATAGACCACCACTGCGCCACCCGGGAGGCCCTCATGTACTTAATGTTGAGGGCCTGGTACCCGCTCCCATACTTCTCTACAAGCTAATGGAGGTCCTGACTCCCTGCTTGGAGAAACTCCTCAATGCTCAAGGCTTTCAGCATGGGTGAATAGAATCCCAATGTGTTCCCAACAACCCTCGCAAAACAGCTCCTCTATTCTCTCCAGCATCCCTCTCTCCCCCTCTTGGAGGGCTGTACTGGTACAGCCAGGAGGAAGGCGTGGGGTCCCATGACAGACAGATGGACACAGAGACCCACATCCTGTCTCATTTCCTCTAGAAGGGGTCCAGGGCAGAAGCAGTGTGCAGTGTCCACCAGCACCAGCCGTCTCTCTAACCCAGAGTCCTTAGTTTACTGTAGATCTGAATGTCATGAAGTTTCTGTGGATAACCTTGCCTATGGCTGACAAGGGAAAGTATTTTTAGCAGATTGAATTCTCCTGAAATGAAAAAACTCTATGAGATATTCATAGTTGTTCTGCACTGTTCTCCACTGGGCATATTTTTTCTGAGCTGTAAAGATTTAACAGTACAGTGTGTACCAGAATTAGCTTCTCTTATCTCTTTGGACCCATTCACATTTAAATTAGTGAAATTGCCTCGATGGCAGAAATAGTCTCAATGCTTTTCCATCCCCTGACAAATACACTGCTCAAAAAAATAAAGGGAACACTTAAACAACACAATGTAACTCCAAGTCAATCACACTTCTGTGAAATCAAACTGTCCACTTAGGAAGCAACACTGATTGACAATAAATTTCACATGCTGTGAAAGACCACAGACCACTTCTCAGTTCCTATGCTTCCTGCCTGATGTTTTGGTCACTTTTGAATGCTGGCGGTGCTTTCACTCTAGTGGTAGCATGAGACGGAGTCTACAACCCACACAAGTGGCTCAGGTAGTGCAGTTCATCCAGGATGGCACATCAATGCGAGCTGTGGCAAAAAGGTTTGCTGTGTCTGTCAACGTACTGTCCAGAGCATGGAGGCGCTACCAGGAGACAGGCCAGTACATCAGGAGAGGTCATTTTGCAGGGCTCTGGCAGTGCACCTCCTTGCACAAAGGCAGAGGTAGCGGTCCTGCTGCTGGGTTGTTGCCCTCCTACGGCCTCCTCCACGTCTCCTGATGTACTGGCCTGTCTCCTGGTAGCGCCTCCATGCTCTGGACACTTCGCTGACAGACACAGCAAACCTTTTTGCCACAGCTCGCATTGATGTGCCATCCTGGATGAACTGCACTACCTGAGCCACTTGTGAGGGTTGTAGACTCCGTCTCATGCTACCACTAGAGTGAAAGCACCGCCAGCATTCAAAAGTGACCAAAACATCAGCCAGGAAGCATAGGAACTGACAAGTGGTCTGTGGTCACCACCTGCAGAACCATTCCTTTATTGGGGGTGTCTTGCTAATTGCCTATAATTTCCACCTTTTGTCTATTCCATTTGCACAACAGCATGTGAAATTTATTGTCAATCAGTGTTGCTTCCTAAGTGGACAGTTTGATTTCACAGAAGTGTGATTGACTTGGAGTTACAGTGTGTTGTTTAAGTGTTCCCTTTATTTTTTTGAGCAGTGTATATTCATGTAGCTGACTGGTGGTATCCTACAGTCTGAGAAGAGTATCATTACCACCTGCTGGTCAATGTTGGGAATTGCAGTGCATTTACAAAAACCTGAAAGTCAGACATACAGTACGACTGGTGGGCTCAACTTGCACTCACTGATGATGGCCTCGTTCCACAGGAGAGATGGTACAGGGACAAGGGCCAGCCAGTGTTTGTTGTTGTTCTAATAGAGGGTACAGGCATGTTGACTGGTTTGTAGTCTACCATTTCCTGTACGCATAGACACAGACACACACCCTCCCTGGATTGAAAACCAACAGTTCGCCCTGGGACGATGCACAGAGCCCACTTGTACTGCCTGCCTGCCCAGCTAGGTTAGGGTGAGGGGGTTGGGCTGGGCTGGGCCTGGCAAGGGGGTAAAGGCTGAGTTTGGGTTAGGGAGTGGGAGTAGCGGAGGCTAGGGGGTAGAATTACGGGGTAAGTTTGGGTGAGAGGGTGCAGGAGAGCAGTATTTCATTGGGGGGCTTCATTTTAAAGATACATCCAACCACCCTGCTCCCAGTCACGACTGGGAGACTAGGACAGGCAGAGCGGAGAGAGATCCAAGTGCTATGTTTATGGCTAGCCACCCTGTAGTTGTATCTTGTTTTGGACTGGTGTACACAGGTGTCATGCCCCCTCAGATTTGTAACGTTCTAAAAAAGTATTATAATAATTATAA
Source organism: Salvelinus alpinus (assembly GCF_045679555.1). Classification (NCBI taxonomy): domain Eukaryota; kingdom Metazoa; phylum Chordata; class Actinopteri; order Salmoniformes; family Salmonidae; genus Salvelinus; species Salvelinus alpinus. The sequence continues at coordinate 10,486,865 of NC_092109.1, forward strand.
TTTTAAATAAACGTTGTTGTTTCTCTGTAATACTGCTAGCCAACTAACACATTTATGAACTTGGCTTTAGTTAGCCCAGATAGGTTCCCAATCTCCAAACCTCATAACTAGCTACCAAGAAGCCATCACAGTGCAGTTATCACAAAACACATTCTTTTCAGTGTTATAGGCTAACTAGAAGATGAGGCAAGACAAGACATTGCGAGATTCAGAATACGAAGACATATGCGCATGATTATTTCTGCCTGCCCCATCCTCTCTCTCCCTCGCGCTGGCTCGCCTGCTCTTTCTCCTCGAATGATGCGAGTGTGTGTTCATTCTTCAGTCTGTTGCGTGTAGAATATCCTTGCCAATGAATTGACGATAGGCCCCGGTTTTCTGATTGCGAGACACAGCACTCTATTGTGTGATACCGTTCTTGATTGCCGGTCGATAGGCCTAGTGCCACAGTTCTGAATGTCTGCCTGGTGGCCGACCCGACCTGCCTAAACTGTGCCCCTCCCCTCTCTCTCCGTCCCTCGCTAGCTCGCTATGAAAGATACAAGTGTTTGTGTTCTCGGACGTATGGCAACTGATCAGTCTCCTCCATTCCAAAAATACTGAATCTTAGGAGTCGATTCCTAGCAGGATCACATCTTGACACTCAGAAGTGGGAGTCGACACAGGGAGAAGACGTGCAAGGAGTCGAGGAATCAATTATTTTGGAGTCGACTCTCCACCATTACGTCATCGTCATTAACAGTTGGAAAAATTGCAGCCGTGAAGTCCTGTCTGTCAATACTTTGAGAATTTAATTGAGGTGGTGAAATGCAAATTTAGCCAGGTTGGCATCGAGGTCCAGTAATGGAAGCACAGGTGCAATGATTAACCATCTGAAAGGGACCTACCGTCAGACCAAAACCGTTGCTGGCAACAGTGCAGCTAGCTGCATTGTGATTTCACGTGGAATTGTATGAATTTTTTGTACAATTTTAACGGAAAACCGAGCAAAAAAATGGCTACTATCAATCAAGTTAGAGTAGCTAGCTTGTCTAACTATCTTAACCAAGATATCACAGATGAAACAAAAATGTTCACAGGTTACCGTGGTAAAGCGACTGGAGTCATGTTTGTGCCTATGAGATTGAGACTGACTAGTAGTCAGTGTTGTGTTGTCTTCCTTAGCAGATGAAACTCAAACACAGAAAAACAACCTAGCCTATGAACAAAACAATGTAAATGGCCAAGAAACACAAGGACAAAGTCTCACTTCAGCAGACTTCAATTAAATTAGCTGGCATGCCTGCTGGAAAGGTTGGTAGACTTTAGAAAAGCAAGCAATAACTAAATAAGACTCACATTCTTTCAAACTTTTATCCAGATATTAGCGGAGATGCAGAGAAGCACATTTTGTTTCTTCAAAAAAAGAACCACCAGTTAGAAGGACAGCTCAAGAGTTGTGCTTAGATATGCAGTATTCTTTTTTTTTACATAGAATTAAGCATAGAGATTATAACTCTAGATTGAAGGAAAAATGCTCAATTCTATCATTTACAGAGTGGGGTTTAGCCCCAATAAAAACAACCTGATTTTGATTATTTGGTAACCCAGCGCTGGTTAAATAGTGGACAGAACAGATGTTGGGTTATTTTGACCCATTGAGTTGGGTTTCGTAAATAACCCATGTTGGGTTGTTTGGGATTACCCAAACAGGAGTTAATTTAACCATCAGTTGGGTATTTTTTACTCTCATGCTAGGTTGACCTAGCAACTGGGTCTTTTTCAACATAATCTTTAGGTTATTTCCAGGAGGCGTGGCTTATAAGGGGCATGGCTTTCAGCTAGATCTTATTCATTATTATGTTAAATTTACATACCTCAAATTCACATTTCAATAATATTTTTGGGGATATTCTCCTATAATATCAAGATGATTTATTACATATTATATGAAGGTACACCACCTCATTGCCTAATCATATCCTTCAATGGGATTTACATAGGCTTTTACACTTCAGTAATTGCCATTGAAGCTACAAAAACTGCAATGTTCGACCTTAACATGTGATAAGTATGCAACAGACTAGATGAACAGGAATGATATTTACTCTCATGGGTGGCTAAAAATCATTGTCTAATATCCACGCCCTTACTTAACTACGCCTCCAGTCTGGGTCATATCTCAAATACCCAGCACCAATAACCCAGACCCAGCATCAATAACCCAGACCCAGCATCAATAAACCAGCAGTTTGTAAAGAAAAATAACCCAATTAAGTGACCCAACGCCTGCAACCCAGCAGTTGGGTCAACCGTGGGTCAACCCATCCACCCTCACATATCTTTTGGGGTGCATGACGCCACTGTGTACAGGAGACGACGATGGTCAGTCACCATCCCGGGTCCTGGGGAGCTTAGTTCCCACAGACAGACAATCAGTCATCTCTCTCTCAAGGTGACGGAGTGTTTCTCCTTATCTCTGACTGCGTGTCCTGTCCCACGTGTGTGTGTATGAGATATACCACTATCCCACATGTGTGTGGAGAGATAGACCGAGGGGAAGAGGGTTTCTATTACAACACAGGAAGTACCCCACTCCTCCATCCTCTTCTCTTCCTCCTCTTTCTGTCTCCTTCCCTTTCCTTCTTTGCAGCAGTATTTGAGTGATGGTGAACTATGCAGTAGGACAGGACGACTGGTTTCAGATGAAAGACCTTGGATCTGATGGGAAAAGCCTCTGTGAATGTGAGAGAGGATGTGACAACGTGGTGTTTTTCCTCTCTTCGCTCTCTGGGTGTGTGGTTGAGGACGCAGATCAGAGGAGAAGCTAAATCAATAAATCATTCAAATAACTAAATCTGTCACTAAATCTCTAAAATCCCCAAATCTGTCAGTGCAAGTTCTCTCTGTGTGTCTGAGGGCCAATGGTGTGAGCTGGTGAAACATCAAAGAGTGAGTTGAGCACTGAAGTTGACCTTAAACTCGGGCCACGACACAAGGCTAATAACATGGTAAGAGCATTGTAACAAGGAGTGACCTCTCTGTAATTACTTTCTAAGCACCACAATAATGCTGAAGTCATTACATCTGATAACAGTCTTAATAGCAGGACAGCAGGACAGCTCAGTGTGTGCGTGTGTGTGTGTGTGTGTGTGTGTGCGTGCGTGGGGAGGGAGGGCGGGGTACAAGTCAAAAGTTTGGACACCTACTCATTCAAGGGATTTTCTTAATTTTTTTTCTAAATTGTTGAAGTCGGGGGGTTGTGTAGGACAGGTCATCTGATGCAGCACTCCATCACTCTCCTTCTTGGTCAAATAGTCTTTACACAGCCTGGAGTCACCAGCAAAGCACCATCACACCTCCTCCTCCATGCTTCACGGTGGGAACCAAACGTGGAGATCATCCGTTCACCTACAGTTGGAACCAAAAATCTCAAATTTTGACTCATCAGACCAAAGGACAGATTTACACTGGTCTAATGTCCATTACTCGTGTTTCTTGGCCCAAGCAAGTCTCTTATTATTATTAATGTCCTTTAGTAGTGATTTCTTTGCAGCAATTCGACCACAAAGGCCTGATTCACACAGTCTCCTCTGAACAGTTGATGTTGAGATGTTACTTGAACTCTGTGAAGCATTTTTTTGGGCTGCAATTTCTGAGGCTGGTAACTCTAATGAACATATCCTCTGCAGCAGAGGTAACTCTGGGTCTTCCTTTCCTGTTGCAGTCCTCATGAGAGCCAGTTTCATCATAGCGCTTCATGGTTTTTGCGACTGCACTTGAAGAAACTTTAAAAGTTATTGAACTGTTCCGGATTGACTGACCTTCATGTCTTAAAAGTAATGATGGACTGTCGTTTCTCTTTGCTTATCTGAGCTGTTCTTTCCATAATATGGACTTGGTGTTTTACCAAATAGGGCTATCTTCTGTATACCACCCCTACCTTGTCACAACAGAGCTGATTTGCTCAAACGCATTAAGAAGGAAAGAATTTCCACAAATTAACTTTTAACAAGGAACTCCTTAATTGAAATGCATTCCAGGTGACTACCTCATGAAGCTGGTTAAGAGAATGCCAAGCGTGTGCAAAGCTGTCATCAAGGCAAAGGGTGCCTACTTTGATGAATCTCAAATATAAAATATTTATTTAACACTTTTTTGGTTACTACATGATTCCATATGTATTATTTCATAGTTTTGATGTCTTCACTACTTTCATACACTGTCGAAAATAGTAAAAAACCCTGAAATGAGTAGGTGTGTCCAAACCTTTGACTGATATATATATTTTTTACAATAAACAAAAACATACACAGACAAAAACAAAAACAATCATCAGCCTAACATTTACATACATTATTTCAACAAACAGTTCTTATAGAATCCGTTACAGACTGTTATATTGTTCTTAACTATGAAGTTATACAGTTGAAGTCGGAAGTTTACATACACCTTAGCCAAATACATTTAACCTCAGTTTTTCACAATTCCTGACATTTAATCCTATTTTGCGGTTTGTTTTGGTTGCATTTTCGGATTATGTTGTTCCCAATAGAAATGAATGGTAATTCCCTGTTTTAGGTCAGTTAGGATCATCACTTTATTTATAAATGTGAAATGTCAGAATAATAGTAAAGAGAATGATTTATTTCAGCTTTTATTTCTTTCATCGCATTCCCAGTGGGTCAGAAGTTTACATACACTCAATTAGTATTAGGTAGCATTGCCTTTAAATTGTTTAACTTGGGTCAAACGTTTCGGGTAGCCTTCCACAAGGTTCCCACAATAAGTTGGGTGAAGTTTGGCCATTCCTCCTGGCAGAGCTGGTGTAACCGAGTCAGGTTTGTAGGCCTCCTTGCTCTCACACGCTTTTTCAGTTCTGCCCACACATTTTCTATGGGATTCAGGTCAGTGCTTTGTGATGTCCACTCCAATACCTTGACTTTGTTGTCCTTAAGCCATTTTGCCACAACTTTGGAAGAATGCTTGGGGTCATTGTCCATTTGGAAGACCCATTTGTGACCAAGCTTTAACTTCCTGACTGATGTCTTGAGATGATACAGTGAATTATAAGTGAAATAATCTGTCTGTAAACAATTGTTGGAAAAATGACTTGTGTCATGCACAAAGTAGATGTCCTAACCGACTTGCCAAAACTATAGTTTGTCAACAAGAAATTTGTGGGAAAGTATGTTTTATTTGTGTTTAACTTGTTGTTGTTGGCTCTCTTCAAACCTAAAATATCATGATAATCGCATACTCTGAAAAAGTTACATCTGAGTTGAACATAAAAATGTAAGAAAAAAGACACACCAAAAAAAAAAATCTTTACAAGCTAAAGAAGAAAACATTTGAAGCCTTATTCCTGCTTAAGTTCAGAAATGTTACTTTCTTTGTTCTTTTAACCTTGTAAAGATTGTTTATGGGCTTTTCTAAGATAGTGATTTACTTTTCTTACATTTTTATTTTGAACCTTAAGAACCTTATGCTATTTCTTGCCGTCGTGGAGCCTGTGTACTTTCCATGTAATACGTTTCATTTTGTTGCCATTTACTTGTACAGAATCAAAGTTAACCCTGTCTGTTCCGTCTAGCATTGAAGAACCAGATAAAACCTTTTAGCAGATATGGAAGAGTCATAGTATGAATACATAGTTATTGTATACATTGCATATATAAAATGTGTAAAAATGTAGCCTGAGCAATCATTTAACAGAGAACACACCAAAAAAACATAAAGCAAAGTACTTCTTTGTACTTTGAGGCGCTGTTCCTGTTTAGGGCTTTTAAGATCCAACTCTTTTCCTAATGTACCAACAGTCTCTGGATGATGTCACTATACTGTACATTGAACAACAACTGTCAGTTAAGTGCTGTGGTCAGTTTGTAATACCTTGTGAATTCAATTCAAGTATAGTGGCTAGTGGGGCTCTACTTGGGGAGAGTGGGTCCACCGAAAGTGAGATGTGTGAAGGCACCACACATATTTCAGGGAAGTGTCTGATGCTCTCCCAGCCACCCCGTCCCGATCCATCGGATATAGCCCATCTCCACTCTCACCAATAACCACCATTGAATCCTAGCTATAATGAAAACAAGGAATACTCTCAAATCTAATCTGTCCATCACTCTTATTAATTTTACAGTAGGTTTGCAAGTCAAAAATTGTTTTAATTACATTGTAGTATAGATGAATCCTTCCTTCCCTCTCTCCCAAGCTAACCTTATCTATCTCCACCTCCCCCTCCCCCTTTACCCCACCCAAGCCAAGTTTGTCCCAACCTTCCATCCTTACCCACCCAAGCAAGCTTGTCCCAAACTCCCAACTTTTTTTCCCTTCCTCTCAGACACACTTACAACCATCCATCCATCAAATTACTAATCCATTCTCAATCATTCCCACACAACACATAGCCTATGCATCCAGGGGGCTTTTCATGTCCACCCCTACTTCAGACGGTCAGATTCTGAAATCTTTCTGGAGTTGGGGGAAAGGAGGGAAGGAGGGAGGAAGGGGAGAGAGGTAGGGAGGGAGAGAGAGAGGGAGCGGGCATGAGTGCAGTGACTGTTTACAATCAACATGCCTTACAGAGGCAGTATTCTGCAGGAGTTGTGTTTCCGCCGTGTGTGTGTGTGTTTGGAGTGTTGCGAAGTGTCAACATGGTGTGTGCTATGCACCCGTCTCCTCCCTCTGTGGGCATGCGAGAGCGTAAGTGTGTGTGTGTGTGGCCTTGTATTAATATATTCGTGGGTACCGGAAATCCCCAAAAGTCCCCACAAGGATAGTAAAACCAATTCTCCCTTGTGAGGACTTTTCCCAGGTCCCCACGAGGACAAAGGCTGTTTTAGGCTTAGGATTAGAAGTTAGGGAAAATAGGATTTTGCATGGAAATCAAGGAGGTGTAGCAAAACATATGCTGTGTGTGCGTCTGTGTGCAAGTAAGTGAGAGAGAGAGAGAGAGAGAGAGAGAGAGAGAGAGAGAGAGAGAGAGAGAGAGAGAGAGAGAGAGAGAGAGAGAGAGAGAGAGAGAGAGAGAGAGAGAGAGAGAGAGAGAGAGAGAGAGAGAGAGAGAGAGAGAGAGAGAGAGAGAGAGAGAGAGAGAGAGAGAGAGAGAGAGAGAGGTAGGGGGCAGGGTGGAGTAGAGAGCAGAGCAGACCCCCGGTCTCAGAAAGCAGTCTGTTTCCTCTAAAAGGTCTGATTCAGCTTGGTTAGAAAAAAACACAGACAGGAATTTTATTAGATAGCTCCGGTTGGCGGCAGAGCCTCTAGTTCTCTGGTTTAAAATTGCCAAGGTGCACAAACTCCGCTTGAAAATCAGAATGTTGCAGACCTCTGGAAAACATCGGTCTCTGTACCATATCTGAGTCAGCGAATGGGCTTTAACCAAATTCTTGACCCAAAAATGTTGTTTAGAACGGCAATGTTATGGCATTGTGTTATAGACTGCAACAGTCAGGTACCCAAACTAACGGTCAACTACAGCACATAAATTTGATTCATTCTGGTGCTTTGAGACAGAAATCCAATGCTCCCACTGCTCACTGGTGCCTGCTAAGCACTGTGTTGTATTAAAGAGGGTATATCTGCAGGAAAGTGGCAAATAAGGGACTGTTAGAAAGGAGGTCATACAAACATTGCCTTTTTTTTGTTACAGGTAACATACAGTGAATTCTGTCTGAAATGGGTATAGAAATATATTCCGGCATAATGAGGATACTATTTCAGTCCAACGTCGTCAGTAAAGAATCTCTCTTTTCATAGTCGTTTTTGGAGATGGAAAGAGCTCTCAGGGCCAGAGAAAGTGGCTAGCTGCTGTTGAATGGACTAGGTCATCAATCCATGTAAAGTGCATGGAGCCCCAGCTCTAATTAAAAGCAGTATTATTGTTAAGGTGTGGCTGCCACTCCACTTCATGTCTGAGACCCAGTGTTAGATTTAGACCTGTATAATGTTCTCATTACACAAAATCCCAGCACTTAACACACACAAAGACCCCCTGTCCTGCACAGACTGTGTATATGTGTGTGTGTGTGTGTGTGCGTGCGTGTGTAAGTGTGTGTGACTGGAACAGGCCTAGTGGACTGGGGAGTAAGAGAGCAATCAAGAATATGTTTCATTGATGTTCTTAAGCGGACTGACTTAGTTTTTTGACATAATTAACCCCTTTAAATGAACATTTCTAGCTATCATCAGAAATAACAACACAAACTAGAATGATTTATTATTTACGCTTTCAGGAATTCCAGTGGCTTGACCCATGCTAATCCTGGTCAACAAAATGAAAGACAAATATCCCACCAACCACTCTCCAAATGAATAGCATAACACCAAAAGTAGTGACTTTTCTCTCCCCGTTTGAATAACATCAGTAATATTCCTGATGTTTGTGAAATCACTCCAGAGCTCTCTGGGGCCAGAGACCAGCATGGAGGCTGGCTCTGTAGACCTCTCTCTCTCCTCAACATCAAACAGCTCCTACGGACAGACTGGTGTTCAACCCCAGGTCTCCTGTAATCTACTAAATTGTGTTAGCGTACACAATTCTTCAGGGCTTGGACGAGGTTACTCGCTCACTGAACCTCCAGGAGCCATCTAAAGCTCTTGGAGATTTATTGTGGTCTAGGAAGTAAATTAAGCCAATTCTAAAGATTTTCCCAATAAACACACAATTATCTGTGTACGGTTCAGACAGTTGGTGAACTTAAAAAAAAAGAAGTCGGTGTCGTTAGTGAATGTCTTGACGAAGGTCGTTAAACTCTATAGGTAAGTAATGGTGTGAGTGGGAGCACTTCTGTTGATGACCTGAGCTATGGAGTCTATATTCCCATCAGCATGAGCGAGACAGTGTGTGTGTATGTATGTGTGTGAGAGATAAGGTAGTAGTCAATTCAAAGGGCCCATGAACTTTAACAGAGACAGTTTCCCCCCGTCCACTAAAGTCCTCAGTTCCTCTCACATCCGGTTCTCACAGGACACTGCTCTGCTTATCTGACTAACAAGTCAGAGGTCAGGGGTCATATCTGATACCGCTTCACTGGACCAATGAGAGGGCATGTTGTTGTAGTGATAATCCAGCTAGGCTTTACAGGACTTCTGCGAGAAGCTATAAGGGACTCTGCTAGATGGTAGTAAATCCCATCTTTCAGACCGTCGTAAATCTGATCTGTCAAGACAAAAAAAGATTATCAAGACACAGAGGCACCGCATGAACAATATACAGTATCAATATTTTAGTGCAATCAACCACATCTAAATAATGTTTACAATACTATATAAATGCATACATACACAGCCTTTGCAATGCTCTCTCTCCTCTCTATCTCTCAGCTGTCTCTCTGTCTCTCAGCTGTCCCTCTCTCTCTCATTGCCTCTCCCTCGCTTTGGGAAAACAGATTACTGTAACAAGAATATTTGTGGCTTGATTCATTAACAGTCTGTTGTTGAGTGTGGTGTAACGACAGAATGTGAGAGCCATGCAGTCTTTTGGCAAGCCAAATGACAGAGAAAGTAAATAAAGAACATATCAACTGTCCACATCACCACCTCCATTATAAACTAATAACAATCACACTGATCTGGTTGTAATGAGCTGGATCTTAGTTGGAGGTGATTGTTGCATCACTTCTATTGCTCCTGTCTTGAGTTATTGTCCACTGTCTATCCTTGAGGAACACTCCAGTGTTTTGGGCAGAGGTGTTTTGAGTCCATCTCTTGCCTCCTGTTGCTTTAACTCACATAGCTGGAGAGGAACAATGTTTGTGAATGAATGGATGGATTAGAGAGGAGGCAGGCCAAAGACGAAAGATGCATGTGAATGAGTGAAGACAGGCAGAGTTTGCGTGCTGCTTGACTGCATATCTTCTGTTCGTTTTAGCAGGGTGTGTGTGTGTGTGTGTGTGTGTGTGTGTGTGTGTGTGTGTGTGTGTGTGTGTGGGGGTGGGGGTGTGTGGGTGTGGGTGTGGGTGTGTGTGTGTGTGTGTGTGTGTGTGTGTGTGTGTGTGTGTGTTTGAGGATTGAAAACATGAATCTCTAGTGAGTGTGTTGTGCTTTGCAACATTCCAAGCAATGTGTGGTTAGATTGAGCAGACAAATCATCCTTAGCCAATCAACACACAGAACTGTTCCTAATTAAACACACTGACTCACCGACGTAACACGAACAGACCAACAGAATGGTACTGTACAGTGGAGAGTCTCTGGAGGCTTCGTAAAGAGAAAGAGGGCAGAGAGATTGTTGTATGTCAGTAACCCAACCGTTAAAACACACCTCGGCATCACCAGAGTCTCAGCCCTCCCCACCAAGAGACTAACGAGGGTTTGATAGACAAACTACAACAGAGGCCGTCTACCAGAGTAATGCACTTCAGTGATTGGCTAAAGTGAACTGGCAGGACCCCAGCACGCATATTGTATGTTGCTTCTGGCTTATATGCCTGAATGAGACAATGCAGTCCAACTCATACTCTCCCATGTAGTTGATTGACTCTGGACCCAAGCCAGGTGGGTGTGTCTCTAGAGATTTCAGCTCTCATAGACGGGTTGGTTGTTTAGAAACAAAACCGGCGTGTGCTCAACTATGGGGCAAAACAGACAGGGCTTAGATTGTTGACAACACGTCAATTATATTTCATCTCCAATGGTTACCGAAATTATAAAGTTGCACAATGAGTATTTGTCTCTCAAACCCTTACAAAAAAAATATTGCAGTAAAAGGGCAGTAACTGCAGTCGACTGTGGTATTCTGGACGCAGTACTTGCAGAATAACTGCAGTGTACTCAAATCAAATCAAATGTTATTTGTCACATGCGCCGAACAGGTGTGGACCTTACAGTGAAATGCTTACTTACAAGCCCTTAACCAACAATGCAGTTTTAAGAAGAAAAAAAGTGTTAAGAAAGTATAAATAAGAAATAAGAAAAATTGAAAAATAACAAATAATTAAGGAGCAACAATAAAATAAGAGTAGGCTATATACAGGTGGTACCGGTACAGAGTCAATGTGTGGGGGCACCGGTTAGTTGAGGTAATACGTACATGTAGGTAGAGGTAAAATGACTATGGATAATAAACAGAGAGCAGCAGCAGCGTAAAAATGCAGCGTGGGGTGGGGACAATGCAAATAGTCCGGGTAGCCATTTGATTAGCTGTTATGGCGTGGGGGTAGAAGCTGTTAAGATGCCTTTTGGATCTAGATTTGGTGCTCCGGTACTGCTTGCCATGTGGTAGCAGAGAGAACAGTCTATGACTAGGGTGGCTGGAGTCTTTGGCGATTTTTTTCTGACGCCGCCTGGTATGGAGGTCCTGGATGGCAGGAAGCTTGGCCCCAGTGATGTAATGGGCCGTACACACTACCCTCTGTAGTGCCTTGCAGTCGGAGGCCGAGCAGTTGCCATACCAGGCAGTGATGCAACCTGTCAGGATGCTCTTGATGGTGCAGCTGTAGAACCTTTTGAGGATCTGAGTACCTATGCCAAATCTTTTCAGTCTCCTGAGGGGGAATAGGTTTTGTCGTGCCCTCTTCACGACTGTTTTGGTGTGTTTGGACCATGATAGTTTGTTGGTTGTTATCCTGGCACCACACTGCCAGGTCTCTGATCTCCTTCCTATAGGCTGTCTCATCGCTGTCGGTGATCAGGCCTACAACTGTAGTGTCACCGGCAAACTTAATGATGGTGTTGGAGTCATGCCTGGCCATGCAGTCATGAGTGAACAGGGAGTACAGGAGGTGACTGAGCACGCACCCCTGAGGGTCCCCTGTGTTGAGGATCAGTGTGGCAGATGTGTTGTTACCTACCCTAACCACCTGGGGGTGGAACATCAGGAAGTCCAGGATCCAATTGCAGAGGGAGGTGTTTAGTTCCAGGGTCCTTAGCTTAGTGATAAGCTTTGAGGTCACTATGGTGTTAAACGCTGAGCTGTAGTCAATGAATAGCATTCTCACGTAGGTGTTCCTTTTGTCCAGGTGGGAATGGGCAGTGTGGAGTGCAATAGAGTTTGCATCATCTGTGGATCTGTTGGGGTGGTATGGAAATTGGTGTGGGTCTAGGGTTTCTGGGATAATGGTGTTGATGTGAGCCATGACCAGCCTCTCATGGCTATAGACGTGAGTGTCATGGGTCGGTAGTCATTGAGGCAGGTTACCTTGGTGTTCTTGGGCACAGGGACTATGGTGGTCTGCTTGAAACATGTTGGTATTATAGACTCGGTCAGGGACAGGTTGAAAATATCAGTGAAGACACTTGCCAGTTGGTCCGCGCATGCTCAGAGTACACATCCTAGTAATCCGTCTGGCCCTGCGGCCTTGTGAATGTTGACCTGTTTAAACGTCTTACTCACACAGTCATCCGGAACAGCTGATGCTCTCATGCATGCTTCAGTGTTGCTTGCCTCGAAGTGAGAATATAAGTTATTTAGCTCGTATGGTAGGCTCGTGTCACGGGGCAGCTTGCGGCTGTGCTTCCCTTTGTAGTCCGTAATAGTTTGCAAGCCCTGCCACATCCGACAAGTGTCGGAGCCGGTGTAGTACGATTCAATCTTAGTCCTGTATTGATGCTTTGCCTGTTTGATGGTTCGTCGGAGAGCATAGCGGTATTTCTTATAATCGTCCGGGTTGGAGTCCCGCTCCTTGAAAGCGGCAGGTCTACCCTTTAGCTCAGTACGGATGTTGCCTGTAATCCATGGCTTCTGGTTGGGGTATGTACGTACGGTTACTGTGTGGACGACGTCATTGATGCATTTATTGATGAAGCCAGTGACTGATCGGAAGAATCCCGGAACATATTCCAGTCTGTGCTAGCAACACAGTCCTGTAGCTTAGCATCTGCGTCATTATTGAGCGAGTCACTGGTACTTCCTGCTTTAGTTTTTGCTTGTAAGCAGGAATCAGGCGGATGGAGTTATAGTCAGATTTGCCAAATGGAGGGCGAGGGAGAGCTTTGTATGCGTCTCTGAGTGTGGAGTAAAGGTGGTCTTGTCTTTTCTTTCTTCTGGCTGCACATTTAACATGCTGTTAGAAATGAGGTAAAACAGATTTAAGTTTCCCTGCATTATTAAAGTCCCCGGCCACTAGGAGCGCCAGCTCTGGACTGCAGTTAGAGTTACAGTTATTGGTTAGCTAGCTAGTTAGCAAATATTTGCCATATCAGCATAGACGTGACATCAGTCAAACACCTCAAAACAAGACATGGTATCCAGAACAACATCAAACGAGCCACTTATGATTCAACACATTACAGTTTCTTGTCATTGTTGCTAACTGTCCAACCATCCAGAACCATTGGAAGCACATGCATCATTTTTATGACGTTGTCAGCTAAACCATCTACAGTGTATTCGGAAAGTATTCAGACCCCTTCACATTTTCCCACATAAATCTACACACAATACCCCATAATGACAAAGCAAAAACAGGTTTTTAGAAATGTTGGCAAATATATATAAAAAAAGAACAGAAATATCACATTTACATAAGTATTCAGACCCTTTACTCAGTACTTTGTTGAGGCACCTTTGGCAACGATTACAGCCTCTAGTCTTCTTGGGTATGACGCTACAAGCTTGGGACCCCTGTATTTGGGGAGTTTCTCCCATTCTTCTCTGCAGATCCTCTCAAGTTCTGTCAGGTTGGATGGGGAGCTTCGCTGCACAGCTATTTTCAGGTCTCTCCAGAGATGTTCGATCTGGTTCAAGTCCGGGCTCTGGCTGGGCCACTCAAGGACATTCAGACACCTGTCCCGAAGCCACTCCTGCGTTGTCTTGGCTGTGTGCTTAGGGTCGTTGTCCTGTTGGAAGGTGAACATTTGCCCGAATCTGAGGTCATGAGCGATCTGTAGCTGGTTTTCATCAAGGATCTCGCTGTACTTCATCTTTCCCTCGATCCTGACTAGTCTCCCAGTCCCTGCCGCTGAAAAACATCGCCACAGTCTGATGCTGCCACCACCATGCTTTACCGTAGGGATGGTATTGGCCACCTGAAACCAAAAAGGGTTCTCCTATAGGGACAGCCGAAGAAACATTTTGGAACCCTTTTTTTCTAAGTGTAGGACTATGAGTGGCACTGCCACAACATATAATACCAAGCCTTTCACGACACAAGCACACAGTAGCATAACCAAGTCAAAGGTAAGCAACCTGTAATGATAAAGCAGGGTTCACAATCCCCAGCCACCATAAACGATCACATACAGCAAGTTTGACCATCCTAAGGTGCCTCTGGTTTGCCATAAATGTAATATGCCCTCATAGGGATGTTACTGCAGTTTCACAGACCAATGCGTGAGTCACTCCAGCATCAGAGTTAATTTTTCACATGCGAGTCCAGTTCAGGTGTCACATGGGCTGGCCAGTCATGGTCGGTAGCAAAATTGGTACCTATGAGGACAATGCACGCCAGCAATTACCAGACAGCATTTTGGCTGTTAACCTCTCTAGGATATGTGGGACGGTAGCGTCCCACCTGGCCAACATACAGTGAAAATGCAGAGCGCCAAATTCAAATAAATTACTATAAAAATTAAACTTTCATGAAATCACACATTCAATATACCAAATTAAAGCTACACTTGCTGTGAATCCAACCAACGTGTCAGATTTCAAAAATGCTTTACGGCGAAAGCAAACAATGCTATTATCTGAGGATAGCACCCCAGCTAACAATCACAGACCATCATATTTCAACCCTCCCGGTGCGACACAAAACGCAGAAATAAAGATATAATTCATGCCTTACCTTTGACGAGCTTCTTCTGGTGGCACTCCAATATGTCCCATAAACATCACAAATGGTCCTTTTGTTCGATTAATTCCATCGATATATATTCAAAATGTCAATTTATTTGGTGAGTTTGATCCAGAAAAACACCGGTTCCAACTTGCACAACGTGACTACAAAAAATCTCAAAAGTTACCTGTAAGCTTTGTCCAAACATTTCAAACTACTTTTGTAATACAACTTTAGGTATTTTTTAACATAAATAATCAATAAAATTGAAGACGGGATGATCTGTGTTCAATATCGGAGGAAAACAATGTGTAGCATGCTTTCTGGTCACGAGCCTTTAAACAAACAGTACACTTCACTGGAGCCTCATTCTGAACATGGCTACTTCTTCATTTCTCAAAGGAAAAACCTCAACCAATTTCTAAAGAATGTTGACATCCAGTGGAAGCGATAGGAACTGCAGGAAGGTCCCTTAGAAATCTGGATTCCCAATGAAACCCCATTGAAAAGAGAGTGACCTCTTGGTGGACATGACTGTCTTGAAGAAGCAATGTGCCAGCTCAACCCAAACAGGATAAGAATGCACTGGAACATCCCAATGTGCATCGCAAAGTCAGTGAGCCAGCAGAGGTCATGTTGGATTCAGGTCGACATATTGAACGAGCAATGAATCAAAGCTCACTTCTAAACGACAAGGAGGTGACTTAAGAGCCCAATCCTGGAGGGGCAAGTTATACCACAGTGGGGGCAAGTTGTAGAGCTAGGGAGACGGTGTCAGAGTCCAGGGTTGGATTCTCTTTCCTTTTGTTGGAGCCTCCCAGTTGCCTCATTGATCCTCAAAGAGGCGTGTGACTTGGAAAACTTAGTGTTGCCAGGCCAAGCAGTCTGCTGCCTTTAAATATATCCACACAAAGGTGTTTGAGTTTACATGGTGAGCAAATTGGATTCCTAACATAGTCGAAGTACACAAAAAAGAGTATTGAGTACAAGTCATAAGTATTGTACACAAATCTGGAAAATGGCTAATTTAAAACGTGTACATATACAGTACAGGTGATTAAACCACCATTTAATTGTAATATGGCAGCTATATTGGATTTTGGACGCCATATTGGATTTGGAGTCAAATTTAAGTAATTACAAGAGTATGGGCTAAACATTTAAAGAGGTTCGAGATAGAGGAAACTTTAACAGGAAAAAATGACTGTTTTCGGTGTCTGAGCCCACACGCCTTAGAGTAAATTACAATAGCCACAACATCAAAAAACGTGTTACTGTATGCATTTTTTTTCAGGCAGGACCATACAACACTGGATGAGAGCAAATTAGACTTGGAAAGTTGTCTATTGAAAAGCTACCAAAAAGTTAAGTTAAGAATAGTTTGTATTTCCGCTTATTGTATCGGTGTATTTACAGGTCTATATTTCCAAAATGCTTTAAGATATCCTAATGCTGTTAGGTTGTGTATGTAGGGCAGACAGTTGACTACTTGTATTCCAAATTTGAGAAATATCAGAGCTTGCAATATAGGGTTACATAAGCTTATGTGGCCTGTTTAAGTTAAGGGGTGTGTCACAATATCTGTCAATTTAAACACTTTTGTAGTAACATATTTTTGTACATCCATCCATTTCATATAATGGGAGACCTTATAGAGATGGAAAAACATGGCTGTGCTTTGTTATACCTCGGGTAGGGGTATCTAAAAAATGTAAGCAGTTCATTTTTGGCCACTAGCCTCGGGTAGAAGGGGTTGAAGGGACCAGGGAGGGAGGGGTAGCGGGGAGGAGGGGGGACATTCTCGAAACCACAAGTCAGCATGTCACCACATATTGTGCAATATGGATTTTATCTGGAATTCTTGGCTCTGATAAATTCTGATGTGTCAAAAGTTAATCTGATGTGTATATGCACTTTGTAGGCTATATTCCAAAGATTGATTTCCCGTTTTATATAGACCACATTTTTTGTTAATTCCATCCCACTTTTAGAAAACATCACCTGCGCTGTGGGACTGGGACATTCGCCTCTGCTGCTCGGAGTGGTCCAGAAACGGGACGTGCAAGGCTACAGAGCGGCTATTAGGTAGAGCCAAGGAAGAACGCTACACAGCCACACCTGCAATAGCCCGCTGCTCTCACAAGAGACGCTTGTTTGACTAGCAGCAATAAGAAGAAGCAACTTCGAGATTTTTTCTTCTTCTCATGTGTTCATTTCTTGTTGCTTAGCTAGTTACGTGGTTCCTTCCAGGTCGCGCCGAGCTGCGAGGTGCAATCATTCGCATCTGGACGTTGTCAACATCACCTCGTCGCACAGCTGGAAAAGTTATACGGTAACAGCTACGTTTTATTAGACTAATTTTTCTCTACTCTTTCGAAGTGTAACATTTAGTGTAATAACATAGGCTATTATTATGGAATATTTGGTAGCATTTTAGTGCTGGTAGCGTGTACAGATTTCGTATACGTCAGAAGAACAACTGTAACAAACTGCACTTTTTGAATACGTGTTGTTTTTTATACCATAAAGACTGAAAAAGGGAAAATAGTTACTTCCACTTTGATTAGAAAATACCCAGGCTCACTTTCTAACACTGATTTATTGAGGTTGATTGAAATGACACAGAAATCAAGTTATTTCTAGTTATTGTCATTCCATTGATCTTAGAGTGACAGTACGTGTATGGTTAGTTCACACATATGCGTGGGGTACAAGTGTTGACGTACGTCTCAGTGCCGTTCTCTCCCCATATCTCTCTCTAAGGCTGGGAGGAATGGACGTTGGCGGTGGGAAGGATGGTTGTTGACCAGTTAAATGCGTGGATAGAATAGTTAAGGGATGTTTACTGGAATTAAAGAAATATAGCTTCCTGCATTTTGGCAACAATCCCCATGATGCATGTTAGTGAGATTGAATGAGACAGGACTATCAAAACAACAACCAGAGTCGATATCTGATTGTTGTGTGGTTTTTAAACGAAAGTTTTGTGACTGAATACATGTTTCTGTTTTCCATATGAAGTTGCTCAATCACTGTCTATCTGTGGGGCTGGTTGATCCTACTTGAACAGCTCATTATATTTGTGGTCAACCAGCAGTGGCTGGGGAGTTCAGTGAAATAGGGGAGCGAGCGAGCGTCAGGGCAATTTGTGTGTGTGTGTGTCCGGAGCCTGCTTCCCCAAAAAGAACATTCTGTCACTACAGAGAGTCGACAGGCATCCTTTCCAGCAGGGGACAGTGGGGGCCACAGACCTGCGTGTGTGTGTGTCAGATGGGGGGCCACAGAGACCCTGGGCAGAGTGGAGCTACTCAGTCTCACATCAGAGAAACGCACACAAAGAGAGAGACTGTTGGGCTAACAGCTACACACACACACACATCGCCCTGATGCTCGCTCCCCTAATTCACTGGGCTCCCCAGCCACTCTGCTGGTTGACCACACACACACACACACACACACAGAGCCCACTTTAACGACATGTAGGAAACAGCTGGTTAGACGTGTGTGTGTGTGTGTGTGTGTGTGTGTGTGTGTGTGTGTGTGTGTGTGTGTGTGTGTGTGTGTGTGTGTGTGTGTGTGTGTGTGTGTGTGTGATGGTATCAATTAATAATGCGTCTCTCTATTTACCTTGTGAATAGAGGATTCTCTTGTGTTGAAGGAGGGAGAGAATTTACAATCTACCGTACCGATGCAGGGTGTGTGTGTGTGTGTGTGTGTGTATGTGTGCGAGTGTGTGTGTGTGTTCCCCAGGATCTATTTTAGCATCAGCTGGTGGAAGGACAACTTTTCCAACATTTCCTTGGTGGACAATCAAAAACAGTAATCAAAGACCTTTTGTTGTCAAGCTGCAACATGTGTTTCTCAGCAGTGCTATAAAAGTAGACAACTGTCCCACTGATCCACTTCAAAATATGCATTATTTAGTAGTTACTTTATATAAGGACTTCATCTGAACCCTCAGGGGGATTACATTAAATACATCCATTCATTAAAAGTAAGAGAAGTCCAATGTAATCCTTTTGTTATCAATAATCAGGCATCTCTGGCATCACATAACAACTTCAGTCAATCTTTTGATTGACAGTGTGATTCCAGTCTAGATATTGTATTTTAACAACGCCCTCTGGTGGAATAAAGCGATTCAAACCAGATGGTAATCTCTGTTAGAGTTTAATGATGGTGGACAGTGGGACACACACTAACACTCCATTAGTGAGTAGTCAGAATGTGTCTTAAAGAATTAAGCCCTATCCTGTTCCCATTCTGTAGTGAGCCACGTTGAACCTTGAACTCTCCCCTCTGACCCTCTTCCTGGCAGTGTCCCCATGGGGGGTAGACTAGGGGGGAGGTATGCAGACTGACCCCCGTCCCCCTACTTCAGAAGTGCCTTGCAGGGGAGGCCAAACTACATTAACTTCTTGGATGGGGTTCCCTTAAGTGTGGTGGTGGAGTGAACTATATTAACTTGTCTGTTTGAGGTTATGATAGATGGATCTGTGTAGGTAAGGTGAGGAGGACAGGGGTGAGGGTTAAGGATGGGGTGAGTGTTGGAATGATGGGTGTGGGCAGGGGTAAGGGGTAAGGTGAGGAGGACAGGGGTGAGGTGAGGAGGATACAAGTGAGGTTTAAAGGATGGGGTGAGTATATGACTGGAAGGAAGAGGGTAGAGGTCAGTGTTGGGGTCAGGACTGGTGAGAGTAAATGTGACACAGAGAGAGATGGAGAGGAGTGGTTGATGGCCTCTGCTCCCCGAGGAGCAATGTGCCTAAGTAGGGAAGTCAAATGGTGAGTGAATTTGAGCTTTTTGAAGCTCTCAAATGTCCATGGTCCAGTGTCTCTGGTGTCCACAGCTGCCCTTAGAGACGACTGTTGCATCAGAGGTGAAAGTGTTCGTCTTTATTGGTCTCTACTGGTCAAGTAATCACAGACCCAGTATATTCTATACTGAAGGCTCTTTGTAGGATCCACGGGGATGTAAGAGTGGCGTCAAAACCTGCAGAGGCACTAATTAGTGTGTATGTGTGTGTGGGTGGACCTGTTTGAACCCACCACTCTCACCGTGGGGGAAAATATATTCATTATGCAACAAGCTTCTGACTGCTCTGCTTGTGATGCTGCATGTTTAAAGGCTCAGTGTACTCAAAAATGTGATTTTTTTGTGTTTTATATTTCCACACTATAAGGTTGGAATAATACTGTGGAATTGTGAAAATGATGATAATGCCCTTTTAGTGTAAGAGCTGTTTGAAAAGACCACCTGAAATCTCAGCCTGTTGTGGTGGGATGGAGTTTTGGCCTGCCTGGTGACGTTCGTAAATAGGCCAATAAGAAAGAGATTTCCAAACCTCTCTGCCAATAACAGAGAGGTTTTCCCCTCCCCACTCAGACCACTCCCAGACAGTCCTAGTAAAATTCTTTCTTGAGAGATAGTTTTTTCCTTAAGGCTATTTTTTTGGACAATTTTAATGGAAATATATTATAGTAAGGTTCTGTTACCCAGAAAGGATGTGTTATTGATATAAAAATAGCTGCAATGGGCATTTAAGTAACCAGCCCTGCATTCAAACAAATACCCCACCCAGGACTAAATACATAAATACTCCACCCAAGACTAAATAAGCCACCCAGCCCTAACCCACCACTAACAGAGTCTGTGTTCCGCTTGAGCCGCCACATACTGTACATTTTCCCAGCATTTTCATTGTTAATCTATTAGTCACAGAAGGTTTCTCACCAGCTCTCCAGGACTGGTGAAACATCTACAGGATGTTACATCATAACGTTCATAACGAGTCCGGACAGACATGAACCTGAAAATACAGTATGTTCATTTTCCTACACACATGGACCTGAAATTACAGTATGTTCATTTTCCTACACACGTGAACCTGAAAATACAGTATGTTCATTTTCCTACACACATGAACCTTACATACATGAACTTAACCTTGTCCCCAGGCTAATTGCAAGCATATATAAAGCTGACAGAGAGAGAACCCGCTGGTGGAAGAGACCTTGTTCATTATCTTACATACAACCTCAAACATAACCTCGTCCCCTTGCTAAATCATTCTCTATCACACACAATCCTGACTATGTTTACTCTCTAGCATAAACCTGACAATGTTCACTCTCTAACATAAACCTGACTATGTTCACTCTCTAACATAAACCTGACTATGTTCACTCTCTAACATAAACCTGACTATGTTCACTCTCTAACATAAACCTGACTATGTTCACTCTCTAACATAAACCTGACTATGTTCACTCTCTAACATAAACCTGACTATGTTCACTCTCTAACATAAACCTGACTATGTTCACTCTATAACATAAACCTGACTATGTTCACTCTCTGACATAAACCTGACTATGTTCACTCTCTAACATAAACCTGAGTTTATTCATTCTCTAACGCGAGAGACGCATACTATGAGAGTCACATAAAGGCTATTTGAGGTGGGGGGAAATGCCTGGCCACTGGGTGTGTGTGCAGTGTAGTTTAGACTAATGCCCAAGGACTACAAACACAAGGTCTGGTCTCGGGCTACAGAGTGAACAGTAGTCCACTCTTTAGGTCAGATAATGGATGAATGAAGGGAGGGACAGCCTTTCTAGTGTTCCAAGCCGTGCTTATAGGAAATAAAGAGTTACCTTATTAAGTTATGAAGTGAACCAACATATCTGGCAATACCGTATCTATGATATCTGCCCATATATAAGTAGTGGGAGTGAGCTGTATTAAAGACTTCAAGACATTTGTAGTATTGCACAGACACACATATCAGTGTCCAGAAACAATTGGCCTGTAGTAGATGTGTCTAGCCCCTCAGAATGCCTACCAAACCACAGGTTTTACTGTATGCAGGCTGCAATCTAATCTGAAGCGCATAGATTGGCTTGCTTAGTCAGCTGACCTCAGGCGAGACAGTGACACTATCCAGAGTGCAACTCATGTCTCCCTAACCCTCTACCCCCTAAACCGTGTCCTCCTGAACCATGTCCTCACCTCCTACTCTCTCAGATGGCCTGCAGAGTAGTCTCCCTCACCAGCCAAGTGTCTGAAGACAGTCCAGAGCCTAACCCCCCTCAACACTTTTTTTAACCTTTTGTCCAATACCTTATCCTAAATCAGAAAGACTAGCAGTAAGTGTGTATAAACGTGCATAGTCTGACGTAATTGTTGCAGAAATATAATAAACAAATCATATTTTTTCTCGAGATCAGAGATTGGCAACCGGCCGCACTTTTGAATGCCCGCGGATCAATTTACCAACAAAAAACAACAACAAACACTATATACAGAGCCTTCAGAAAGCATTCACACTCCTTGACTTTCCCCACATTGTGTTATGTTATAGCCTGAATTTAAAATGAATTAAATTGCGATTTTTTTTGTGTGTCACAGGCCTATACACAATACCCCATAATGTCAAAGTGGAATTACGTTTTTCAAAATTTTACAAATGAATAAAAATGGAAAGCTGACATGTCTTGAGTCAATAAGTATGCAACACCTTTGTTATAGCAAGCCTAAATAACTTAAGGAGTAAAAATGTGCTTCATAAGTCGCATAATACAGTTGAAGTCGGAAGTTCACATACACCTTAGCCAAATACATTTAAACTCAGTTTTTCACAATTCCTGACATTTAATCCTAGTACAAATTCCCTGTCTTAGGTCAGCTAGGACCACCACTTTATTTTAAGAATGTGAAAGGTCAGAATAATAGTAGAGAAAATAATTTATTTCAGCTTTTATTTCTTCATTCACATTCCCAGTGGGTCAGAAGTTTACATACACTCAATTAGTATTTGGTAGCATTGCCTTTAAATTGTTTAACTTGGGTCAAACGTTTCGGGTAGCCTTCCACAAGCTTCCCACAATAAGTCCATCTATTTTGTGAAGTGCACCAGTCCCTCCTGCAGCAAAGCACCCCCACAGCATGATGTTGCCACTCCCGTGCTTCACGGTTGGGATGGTGTTCTTCAGCTTGCAAGCTTCCCTCTTTATCCTCCAAACATAACGATGGTCATTATGGCCAAACAGTTCTATTTTTGTTTCATCAGACCAGAGGACATTTCTCCAAAAAGTACGATCTTTGTACCCATGTGCAGTTGCAAACCGTAGTCTGGCTTTTTTTATGGCGGTTTTGGAGCAATGGCTTCTTCCTTGCTGAGCGGCATTTCAGGTTATGTCCATATGGGACTCGTTTTACTGTGGATATAGACACTTTTGTACCCGTTTCCTCCGGCATCTTCACAAGGTTCTTTGCTGTTGTTCTGGGATTGATTTGCACTTTTCGCACCAAAGTACATTCATCTCTAGGAGACAGAATGCGTCTCCTTCCTGAGTGGTATGATGGCTGCATGGTCCCATGGTGTTTATACTTGCGTACTATTGTTTGTACAGATGAACGTGGTACCTTCAGGTGTTTGGAAATTGCTCCCAAGAATGAACCAGACTTCTGGAGGTCTACAATTCTGTTTCTGAGGTCTTGGCTGATTTCTTTTGATTTTCCCATGATGTCAAGCAAAGAGGCACTGAGTTTGAAGGTAGGTCTTGAAATACATCCACATGTAAACCTCCAATTGACTCAAATGATGTCAATTAGCCTATCAGAAGCTTCTAAAGCCATGACATAATTTTCTGGAATTTTCCAAGCTGTTTAAAGGCACAGTCAACTTAGTGTATGTCAACTTCTGACCCACTGGAATTGTGATACAGTGAATTATATTTGAAATAATCTGTCTGTAAACAATTGTTGCAAAAATTACTTGTGTCATGCACAAAGTAGATGTGGGGTTTTCAAATGCCTTGCAAAGGGCAGCTATTGGTAGATGGGTTAAAATGTAAAAAGCAGACATTGAATATCCCTTTGAGCATGGTGAAGTTATTAATTACACTTTGGAAGGTTTACCAATACACCCTCTAACTACAAAGATACGGGTGTCCTTTCTAATTAATTTGCCAGAGAGGTAGGAAACCGCTCAGGGATTTCACCATGAGGCCAATGGTGACTTTAAGACAGTTACAGAGTTTAATGACTGTGATAGAAAATTGAGGATGGATCAACAACATTGTAGTTACTCCACAATACTAACCTAATTGACAGAGTAAAGCCTGTACAGAATAAAAAATATGCATCCTGTTTGCAATAATGCACTAAAGTAAAATGTGGCAAAGAAATGAACTTTATGTCCTGAATGCAGAGCGTTATATTTGGGCAAATCTAACACAACACATCACTGTGTACCACTCTTCATATTTTCTAGCATGGTGGTGGCTGCATTATGTTATGGGTATGCTTGTCATCGGCAACGACTAGGGAGTTTTTTAGTATTAAAAGAAATGGAATAGAGCTAAGCACAGGCAAAATCCTTGAGGGAAACATGCTTTCCAACAGACACTGCTTTCCAACAGACACTGCTTTCCGACAGACACTGGGAGACAAATTCCCCTTTCAGCAGGACAATAACCTAAAAAACATGTACAATTATACACTGGAGATGCTTACCAAGACTACCTTTAATGTTCCTGAGTCGCCTAGTTATAGTTTGATTTCAATCGGCTTGAAAATCTATGGCAAGACTTGAAAATGGCTGTCTAGCAATGATCAACAATCAACTTGAACAAGCTTGAAGAATTTAAAAAAGAATAATGTGCAAATATTGTACAATCCAGGTGTGCAAAGCTCTTAGGGACTAATCCAGAAAGACTCACAGCTGTAATCGCTACCAAAGGTAATTCTAACATGTATTGACTCAGGGGTGTGAATACTTATGTAAATTATATATTTCTGTTAGAGGTCGACCGATTAATCGGAATGGCCGATTAATTAGGGCCAATTTCAAGCTTTCATAACAATCGGAAATCGGTATTTTTGGACACCGATTTGGCCGATAAAAAAAAATAATGTTTTTTACACCTTTATTTAACTAGGCAAGTCAGTTAAGAACACATTCTTATTTTCAATGACGGCCTAGGAATGGTGGGTTAACTGCCTTGTTCAGGGGCAGAATGACAGATGTTTACCTTGTCAGCTCGGGGATTCGTTTTTGCAACCTTCCTGTTACTAGTCCAACCACCTGCCTTACATTGCACTCCACGAGGAGCCTGCGTGGCAGGCTGACTACCTGTTACGCGAGGGCAGCAAGTAGCCAAGGTAAGTTGCTAGCTAGCATTAAACTTATTAAAAACAATCAATCTTCACATAATCACTAGTTAACTACACATAGTTGATGATATTACTAGTTTATCTAGCGTGTCCTGTGTTGCATATAATCGATGCGGTGCCTGTTAATTTCTCATCGAATCACAGCCTACTTCGCAAAACGGCTGATGATTTAGCACTGTCGTTGCACCAAACCTAACCATAAATATCAATGCCTTTCTTTAAAATCAATACACAAGTATATATTTTTAAACCTGCATATTTACATAATATTGCCTGCTAACATGAATTTCTTATAATTAGGGAAATTGTGTCACTTCTCTTGCGTTCTGTGCAAGCAGTCAGGGTATATGCAGCAGTTTGGGCCGCCTGGCTCGTTGCGAACTGTGTGAAGTCTATTTATTCCTAACAAAGACCGTAATTAATTTGCCAGAATTGTACATAATTATGACATAACATTGAAGGTTGTACAATGTAACAGCAATATTTAGACTTAGGGATGCCACCCGTTAGATAAAATACGGAACGGTTCCGTATTTCACTGAAAGAATAAACGTTTTGTTTTCGAAATGATAGTTTCCGGATTCGACCATATTAATGACCAAAGGCTCGTATTTCTGTGTGTTATTATGTTATAATTAAGTCTATGATTTGATATTTGATAGAGCAGTCTGACTGAGCGATAGTAGGCAGCAGCAGGCTCGTAAGCATTCATTCAAACAGCACTTTCGTGCGTTTGCCAGCAGCTCTTCGCAATGCTTCAAGCATTGAGCTGTTTATGACTTCAAGCCTATCAACTCCCGAGATTAGGCTGGTGTAACCAATGTGAAATGGCTAGCTAGTTAGCGGGGTGCGCGCTAATAGCGTTTCAATCGGTGACATCACTCGCTCTGAGACTTGGAGTAGTTGTTCCCCTTGCTCTGCAAGGGCCGCGGCTTTTGTGGAGCGATGGGTAACGATGCTTCGAGGGTGGCTGTTGTCAATGTGTTCCTGGTTCTAGCCCAGGTAGGGGCGAGGAGAGGGACGGAAGCTATACTGTTACACTGGCAATACTAAAGTGCCTATAAGAACATCCAATAGTCAAAGGTATATGAAATACAAATGGTATAGAGAGAAATAGTCCTATAATTCCTATAATAACTACAACCTAAAACTTCCTACCAGGAATATTGAAGACTCATGTTAAAAGGAACCACCAGCTTTCATATGTTCTCATGTTCTGAGCAAGGAACTTAAACGTTAGCTTTTTTACATGGCACATATTGCACTTTAACTTTCTTCTCCAACACTTTGTTTTTGCATTATTTAAACCAAATTGAACATGTTTCATTATTTATTTGAGGCTAAATAGATTTTATTGATGTATTATATTAAGTTAAAATAAGTGTTCATTCAGTATTGTTGTAATTGTTATTATTAAAAATAATTAGAAAAAAATCGGTATCGTTCTTTTTTGGACCTCCAATAATCGGTATCGGCGTTGAAAAATCATAATCGCTCGACCTCTAATTTCTGTATTTAATTTTCATTCAATTTGCAAACATTTCTAAAAACATGTGTTCTGTTTGTCATTATGGGGTATTGTGTGTAGAGGGGTGAATTTAATATGTTTTGAATTCAGGCTGTAACAACAAAATGTGGAATAAGTCAAGGGGTATTACAACTTTCTGATGGCACTGTATATCTATGCACTATATATTTATATACAGTGCCTTCGGAAAGTATTCAGACCCCTTGGTTTTTCGTTACAGCCTAATTCTAAATGTTATTAAATAGTTTTTTCCCCTCATCAATCTACACACATACCCCATAATGACAAAGCAAGAACAGGTTTTTAGAAATGTTTGCTAATTTATTGCAAAATCAAAACTGAAATATCACATTTACATAAGTATTCAGACCCTTTACTCAATACTTTGTTGAAGCACCTTTGGCAGCGATTACAGTATTGAGTCTTCTTGGATATGACGCTACAAGTTTGGCATACCTGTATTTGGGGAGTTTTTCCCATTCTTCTCTGCAGATCCTTTCAAGCTCTGTCAAGTTGGATGGGGAGTGTTGCTGCACAGCAATTTTCAGGTTTCTCCAGAGATGTTCGATCGGGATCAAGTCTGGGCTCTGGCTGGGCCACTCAAGGACATTCAAAGACTTGTCCCAAAGCCACTCCTGCGTTGTCTTGGCTGTGTGCTTAGGGTCGTTGTCCTGCTGGAAGGTGAACCTTTGCCCAAGTCTGAGGTCCTGAGCGCTCTGTAGCAGGTTTTCATCATGGATCTCTCTGTACTGTGCTCCATTCATCTTTGCCTCGATCCTAACTAGTCTCCCAGTCCCTGCCACTGAAAACATCCCCACAGCATGATGCTGCCACCACCATTCTTCACCGTAGGGATGGTGCCAAGTTTCCTCCAGACATGACGCTTGGCATTCAGGCCAAAGAGTTCAATATTGATTTCATCAGACCAGAGAATCTTCTTTCTCATGGTCTGAGAATATTTAGGTGCCTTTTGGCAAACTCCAAGCGGGCTGTCATGTGCCTTTTACTGAGGAGTGGCTTCTGTCTGGACACTCTACCATAAAGGCCTGATTGGTGGAGTGCTGCAGAGATGGTTGTCCTTGTGGAAGGTTCTCCCATCTCCACAGAGGAACTCTTGAGCTCTGTCAGTGACCATTGTGTTCTTGGTTACTTCCCTGACCAAGGCCATTCTCTATCGATTGCTCAGTTTGGCCGGGTGGACAGCTCTAGGAAGAGTCTTGGTGTTTCCAAACTTCCATTTAAGAATGATGGAGACAACGCTGTTCTTGGGGACCTTCAATGCTGCTGACATTTTTTGGTACCCTTCCCCAGATCTGTGCCTCGACGCAATTGTCTACAGACAATTCCCTCGACCTCATGGCTTGGTTTTTGCTCTGTCATGCACTGTCAACTGTGGCACCTTATATTGACAGGTGTGTGCATTACCAAATCATGTCCAATCAAATGAATTTACCACAGTGTGGATTCCAATCAAGTTGTAGAAACATCTCAAGGATTATCAACAGAAACAGGATGCACCTGAGCTCAACTTTGGTCCTCATAGCAAAGGGTCTGAATACTTATGTAAATAAGGTATTTCTGTTTTGTTTTGTTTATACATTTCCAAAGTAAGTTTTTGCTTATATGGGTATTGTGTGTAGATTGCTGAATATTTGTTATTTATTTAATAGATTTTATATAATAAGGCTGTAATGTAACAAAATGTGAAAAGATTCAAGGGGTCTGAATACTTTCCGAAGGCACTGTATATATATATATATATATAGTTATACATTCACTGGGCAGTTTAATAGTGGAATGAGTGGAATGGTATCAAATACACTGAAACACATGGTTTCCATGTGTTTGATGCCATTCCATTCGCTCCGTTCCAGCCATTATCATGAGCAGTTGTCCCCTCAGCAGCCTCCACTGCTAGAGCCGCTTCTTCTTGTTTTTAGCTGAGAGGAGTGGAACCCGGTGGGGTTGTCTGCTGCAATAGCCCATCCGGAACAAGGATCGATGAGTTGTGCGTTCGAGATGCCGTTCTGCACACCGCTGTTGCACTCCGCCTGTTAGCTTGCGCGATTATTACCATTCTCCCTCGACCTATCTCATCAACGAGCTGTTTTCAGCCACAGGACTGACTGGAGGTTTTTGTTTTTTGCACCATTCACTGTCATGCAAGAAAACCCAGGAGGGCGTCCGTTTCCGAGATAATGCATCCGGCGCGCCTGGAACTGATGATCAAAATGTAGCTACGGGCCCCTTAAAGGCTATGGCCGGCTCTGACTGCATGTGTGTGTATGGATGTTGGTATGCAGACCCGCGAGCCACTGAGGCCCTCATGATGAGTTCCGATTTTTTATAGCACCCACCCCCATCGAAGTTCCCTGCTCTAGATGAATGTCTGGGTGTGTCTGTTAAATATGCATGAAATGGAACCCGTGCATTTACTTCCTATAAAGCTTTTCTTTCCTCTCTCCGTCCCTCCACACTCACTGCCAAGAGCTCCCCTGGGCTGCTGTGGGGCTGCTACATGTAAACATATGGAATATGATGATTAGTTGACAGGTGATTGTTAGGGGAGTTGAGTAACTGAGTGTTGTAATACTCTGCATGGTCGCTAGGGGAGATGGAATATAGCATTACAGCTCCACAGTGTGTGTGTGTGTGTTTGTGTTTGTGTGTGTGTGTGTGTGTGTGTGTGTGTGTGTGTGTGTGTGTGTGTGTGTGTGTGTGTGTGCGTGCGTGCGTGCGTGCGTGCGTGCGTGCGTGCGTGCGTGCGTGCGTGCGTGCGTGCGTGCGTGTGTGTCCTGATGTGTAGCCAGAGAGTGCAGGACGAGGACACCTGGGCTGTTATAGGTTCAGACAGATAGTTTCAGCTTCATAGTTATTGTGAGTTCACATAGCAGAACCCCTTGGACAGACACAAAGTAAGTGTTTCCTAACACTCTGTTGGGGGACAACTCTACTCACACAGCTGAAGCTAATAAATGTACAATGAGCAGCTGCATAGTGTGCAAGAGCAGGGCTGGAACGAAAGCCCACAGGGCACACCCAGTATTTGTATTTGTCCTCCAGTAGCACTCGATGAGGATGGTAGCCATCCCTGCAGTAGGTGAAGGTAGTTCTGAAGTCTTTTTGGCTTCATCCTCTCTCATTTTTCCTTACTTCCTCGGTCTTTCTCTATCCTCCCCTCCTCTCTCTCTCTCTCTCTCTCTCTGTATCTTGTCTTTCGTCATTCTCTGGCGTTTCTCTCTAGATCTATAGTATGGCTATTCTCCTTATCAGTTGATGATGTCACGAGACTAAGGAATACACTCTTAGAGAGAAAAAAGGTGCTGTCTAGAACCTTGAAAGGATCTTCGGCTGTCCCCATAAGAGAACCCTTTGAAGAACCCTTTATGGTTGCAGGGAGAACCCTTTTGGTTCCATGTAGAACAGTGGGGGCTGCTGAGGGGAGAAAGGCTCATAATAATGTCTGGAAACGAGCGAATGGAACGGCATCAAACAAATGGAAAATCATGTGTTTGATGTAGTTTATACCATTCCACCTATTCCTCTCCAACCATTACCACAAGCCTGTCCTCCCCAATTAAGGTGCCACCAACCTCCTGTGATATAGAACCCTTTCTACAAAGGAACACAAATGGGTTCTACCTGAAACCCAAAAGGGTTTCCTATGGGGACAGGCGAAGAACCATTTTGGAACCCTTTTTTCTAACACAAAATCCAAACCGGCTCCGCGCGTGCGCCATCGTGCGCTATCGTGCATTCATTTATTTTGTCCCCCTACACCAAACACGATCACGACACGCAGGTTAAAATATCAAAACAAACTCTGAACCAATGACATGAATTTGGGGACAGGTCGAAAAGCATTAAACATGTATGGCAATTTAGCTAGTTAGCTTGCACTTGCTAGCTAATTTGTCCTATTTAGCTAGCTTGCTGTTGCTAGCTAATTTGTCCTGCGATATAAACATTGAGTTGTTATTTTACCTGAAATGCACAAGGTCTTCTACTCCGACAATTAATCCACACATAAAACGGCCAACCGAATCGTTTCTAGTCATCTCTCCTCCTTCCAGGCTTTTTCATCGTTGAACTTATATGGTGATTGGCATCTACACTTCTACCACGACAACCGGCAAAACATTTGGTCTTTCAATCACCCACGTGGGTATAACCAATGAGGAAATGGCACGTGGGTACCTGCTTCTATAAACCAATGAGGAGATGGGAGAGGCAGGACTTGTGGCGCGATCTGCGTCAGAAATAGAAAGGAGTTCTATTTTAGCCCTTGGCATCGCAGACACTCGTTGGCGCGCGCGAGCAGTGTGGGTGCAATAATTGAATAACATGGATTTCTAAATTTATTTTGCGACGCTCGCACACACAACGTGTCCGGTCAGCATGTAAGAGTGTAGGGTCTTTGCTGACTCTCTAGCCCCATTTATACCTGGTGCTAACATGCATCCTTAGTTCTGATCTTGTCCACATTCTGATTGTGCCCACATTTTCAGACAGGTTTCGATGATTAAAAGACACATTGTGATCTGATTGTGAACAGATCTTCCTGATCACCTCCGGAAGTAATCAGGCATGCATTGTGTCTGAATATCTCGGATCTCGACAGTGAAACCATAAATCAGGGATGGGGGCCACAAAAAATCTGAACTAATCATGAGGGATCACTGTTGCTCACTGGTCTGTGAACGCACATCCATACCCACACATGGGGTCAGAGCTGGCCCTAGCCTTTTGGGAGCCCTAAGTGCAATTTTTCCTGCAATTTTTCCTGCAATTCCTGCAATTTCCTGCAATTCTACACATTTCGCCATAAGGAGGAGAGAAATGTTTGAAGTTTTTAATACTGTATGTTATCTGAGGGAGAGTGACTAACAAAATCAGCGAGGGACCCCAGCCTGTAATTCAACCATGATTACTACACATTTAGATAGCTGGCTCTATAGATAGACCAACTTACCAATCAAGAAAATGTTAGATGCAATTTTGCTGCAATTCTACTCATTTTGCCATGGGGCGGAGAGAAATGTTTTTAATATGATAGCTGAGTGAGAAATAAATAAATAATAGATGTTATTTTGAAAGATTAGCTGTCAAATAATTTCCATACAGAGAATCCGGTCCCAATGCAGACACAGTGGATGTGAGACACATTTTGATATCATGTGTAGACATATTTCTTTGTGTGTGTGTGTGTGTGTGTGTGTGTGTGTGTGTGTGTGTGTGTGTGTGTGTGTGTGTGTGTGTGTGTGTGCGTGCGTGCGTGCGTGCGTGCGTGCGTGCGTGCGTGCGTGCGTGCGTGCGTGCGTGCGTGCGTGCGTGCGTGCGTGCGTGCATCCGTCACTCCTCACAGAGGCATGATGACTCATCAAAAAAAAATCAGCTCAGTGATGAACTGCAGTATCCCAGTCTCACAGTCACAGTCCATCAGGATGTCACTATAGCTGGTTGCTGTTGGGACGTGCCTGTCATTCTGCAGCCCTGTTTTAGTCTTGGTGCTGCTCGGGCAGACTCCCAAGGAGTATGTGCGCTGGGGAAGATTCCACAGAGTGTTTAACTGTAGCCAGAGAGCCTGTTTTATGCTTGGCCTAGGGAGAGGATTTGTGACGGTTAATTGTCCTCTCGGATACGTGTGTTTGGTCGTAAATAAGGCCGGCTCTAGTCATTGGTCACTGGGTATGTCATGGTCACCCTCTTTTCTCCTCCAACCGATGGATTGTAGCCAAGGTTGTAAGGAGCTCTGAAAGTGGACACAGAGTGATATTTTGATGACGGTCATAAATGACCAGTAATGGAGGACAATCCGTCAGTCAGTGCCCAGTCATAATGGTATGTCACCGACTGGCTATCTGGTTACCCACCGTCAACCAGACATGTTGTGTCCCTCTCAGTGGCCGAGGCCACGTATGAAAACATGCTAGCACGTATACACACAAACACTGGGAGTGGTTGTGTTGTCCTGTTCCCCGGAGAGAGCCTGATATGTGTTAGCTACGGCAGGGACAAGGGTACGGGGTTCTCAGACAATGTGAAAATACAGACATCAGACATCACTGCAGCTGGGGCATTCCTCAAGACCCCACAGATCAAGGGGCACTTAATAGAAATACATATTCCCTCCCTTCCAACACAGTGTCTTCTTCATTAGCTTAGCATATACCCCTGTAGTGGTCTGGTAAGTGTATTGTGGCAGTCCTGTAAAATACACTTAAATAATATGATACACTTTGCCTTTTGAAAGTCCAATATCTTGAAAACTTGACTGCTGACATGGAACATATTTTGGGACTGTATCAACAATGGACATATGAAAAAAAAATCCAAAATAGAATTCCCCAGTGGTGGAAAAGTACCCAACTATCATACTTGAGTTAACGTAAAGATACCTTATTAGAAAATGGCTCAAGTAAAAGTAAAAGTCACCCAGTAGAATTCTACTTGAGTTAAAAATATAAAAGTATTTGGTTTAAAATATAGTTAAGTATCAAAAGTAAAAGTATAAATCATTTCAAATTCCTTATATTAAGCAAACCAGATGGCACTATTTTTTATTTTGTTATTACTTACGGAAAGCCACGGGCACACTCCAACATTTAGACATCGTTTACAAACGAAGCATGTGTGTTTAGTGAGTCCGCCAGCTCAAAGGCAGTAGGGATGACCAGGGATGTTCAGTTGAAAAGTGCGTGAATTTGACTATTTTCCTGTACTGCTAAGCATTCAAAATGTAACAAGTACTTTTGGGTGTCAACGAAAATGTATGGAGTAAAAAGTACAATATATCCTTAAGGAATGTAGTGAAGTAAAAGTTGTCAAAAATTTCAAATTTTAAAGTAAAGTACAGATATCCCAAAAAACGACTTAAGTAGTACTTTAAAGTATTTTTACTTATGTACTTTACACCACTGATTTTCCCTTTAAGTTTGATTTCATTTGATTCAAAGACAATAACTAATGGATTAAATGCATGTAGTGTTTCCCAACGTGCTCAAAGCCCTGACTGGACATAGTTGTTCAGTTGCTAATTATATTATTCTATTTATTATTTATTTATTTATTTATTATTATAATTTAGAAATAAGAGAAGAAAAAATATATATAATGCAAATCCACGTTATATCAATTCAAATACAGACATGTAGCGAATAATTTTTTTTGACATTTTGTTGTGTATACGTTTTAATGACTCTAAATAGTTTTCCAAATCAGATAAAAAATTAAGAAAAGGGTATTTTTCTTCATAAATTTAGATTTGTGTATGAAAATGTTTCCTAATAAAATAAAGAGATTTATGACATACTCACGTTCAATTGTGGAATCAGTGTGGTAAAATAATATGTCAAACTTAGATATTTCAATTGTTGTATGCATTTTGTTGCCAAGATCAGTCCAGAACACTTCACTCTGTAAACAATGACAGAATAAGTGTTCAATCGATTCCGTTTCTAGTTCACAAAAACAGCATTCACTGGTAACATCAGGTATATATTTAGAAATCAAGCTATTACACGGATAGAATCTATGGATAATCTGAAAGGAGATCTCCTTTACTTTATTGGTCACCATAAATTTGTGTGGACTGAGCCAAGCACGACGCCAGTTTACATCAAACGATGAAGCCCAATAAAATATCGCAGAGGGAATAGACTTCCTAGACCAACAGTGTTTGTGATGGCGGTCTAAATGTCTTAGACTTCACTCTCTTCAATCAGATATCAAAGGTCAACTGGGTTAAAAAAGGTACATAAAAAATCCTCATAGTTTCCGGAATATTATACCTCATTTTGTTTTTCAGAAGCTCGGAGTGCTTCATTTTTTTACTACAATGTCCGTATATTGTGGGTAAACTTCCTGTGAAATTGCCGGCTTTTCACAAGCAGGCTTTAATGTGCTGGGCTTTGCTGTATAAACACAACTTTTCACCTCATAAATGTTTTATATGGACTAATGGGTCGATATTACATAGAAACAAGATGTTATTTTACCGTAACTGGTTCTCGAAGAACATTGTCCTTGTCAACCAATTAGTTAGTATTAGTAGGAATCTATTTACCAGGAGAGAATTTATGGAAAGATACAACTTTGAGGTTTCAAGCAAGGAATATGACACTGTTATAAAAGCTGTACCTAGTGGGATAAAATCTTTACATCAGAATAATGCATATTTTGGAATATCTCCTATTGTAAGCGATATCCAGGTGAATGGCATAGGTTTACTTGATAAGAAAATCAACAATCGTTTATTCAGGGAATTATGTTATTGTCTTTTCATTATAATCCACTCAGTGAAAAACAGAAAGGATAGAAACAATGACTCCCCAAATCATATTATTGCTGGTGCTGTGGGTTGCCAGACACAAAGCCAAAGCATGGACCCAGGGGCCAAAGGGGAGATGGAGGCTGGAGAGAGCCAAAACCAGGGGCCCATGAGGTGGGAGACCTCACAGTGTTTCTTGGACATATTTGTCTTGGAGCCCCCCACTCAGTCTGCTTTAAGTTTGTGCTGGAAAGTGTTTGTGCAAATCCTCCACCGATGCACCCTAACTGTGTGTATGTGTCCAAAAGTTAACCCAAAAGCTTTAGTCATCTCATATCCAGTATCCTGAGTGCCTTGTGAAAGAGCTTGGCACACGTTCATTCATCAATATGGGAAAGGGGTCAACGCTTTAAAGGGATAGTTACTTTGAGGTGATTTGTGCCCAGAGTGTGGATTGTGGTCTTCCTTGGCCCAGCTACTTTCAGGCAAGGGAACACAGTCATTTGGTCATTGGGTGAACTATCCCTTTAAATGCTAAATTCTCGTAAAGATGACACTGTAAACCCCATTCTCTATTGCATTAACCATTAGTGTGTGATTGTCATGTAGAGGTTAATAGACATGTTCCCAGAACTGTGTTCCCAAATTAGGAATGGAAATACAAAGTGAGGGCGCCAGCTGGTTTTCACTGTGATAGCCTGATTGCAATGTCTTAGCCAGCCAGCCTCTGTGTGTGTGTGTGTGTGTGTGTGTGTGTGTGTGTGTGTGTGTGTGTGTGTGTGTGTGTGTGTGTGTGTGTGTGTGTGTGTGTGTGTGTGTGTGTGTGTGTGTGTGTGACAGCCTGATTTGAGTGTTTCAGTAAGAACCCACCCAGCACTTAGATTACTGTGACATCATCTGTATACTTTACATTTGATCTTGGCAATGAGCACCTTAAGTGTGTGTGTGTGTTTGTGTGCGTGTCTCTGTCTTGCTCTTGCTCTCTGTCTCACCATCAGCTTTTCTTTGATATGGTATCCCCATCATTCGTCTAACTGTTGAGACATACACTCCAACTCAAGAAAAATCTCTCTCTCTCTTTCTGTCTCGTTCTCTCTCTGTTTACTCTCTGGACTGATTCACAGTGTGTTGCCCGTAGCTCCAATCACTTGCTTGGTGTTGTAACTGAACATGATCAGCAACTGGGAGTTGTCCTGTGTTGTTGAATCGATGCCAGGGACAGACTGACAGACATTTAAAAAAATATATATATACAGTACCAGTCAAAAGTTTGGACACAACTACTCATTCCAGGGTTATTCTTTATTTTTTACATTGTAGAATAATAGTGAAGACATCAAAACGCCCTCAGACTAACCATCAAACAGGCAAAGCGTCAATACAGGATTAAGATTGAATCCTACTACACCGGCTCTGATGCTAGTTGGATGTGGCAGGGCTTGAAAACTATTGCGGACTGAAAAGGGAAACCCAGCCGCAAGCTGCCCAGTGACACGAGCCTACCAGACAAGCTAAATGCCTTTTATGCTCGCTTCGAAGCAAGCAAAACTGAAACATGCATGAGAGCACCAGCTGTTCCCGACGACTGTGTGATAACGCTCTCGGTAGCAGATGTGAGCAAGACCTTTAAACAGGTCAACATTCACAAAGCCGCGGGGACAGACGGATTACCAGGACGTGTACTCAAAGCATGCGCGGACCAACTGGCAAGTGTCTTCACTGATATTTTCAACCTCTCCCTGACTGAGTCTTTAATACCTACATGTTTCAAGCAGACCACCATAGTCCCTGTGCCCAAGGAAGTGAAGGTAACCTGCCTAAATGATTACCGCCCCGTAGCACTCACATCGGTAGCCATGAAGTGCTTTGAAAGGCTGGCCATGGCTCACATCAACAGCATCATCCTGGATACACTAGATCCACTCCAATTCACATACCGCCCCAACAGATCCACAGATGACACAATCTCAATCGCACTCCACACTGCACTTTCCCACTGGACAAAAGGAACACCTATGTGAGAATGCTGTTCATTGACTACAGCTCAGCGTTCAACACCATAGTGCCCATAAAGCTCATCACTAAGCTAAAGACCCTGGTACTGAACCCCGCCCTCTGCAACTGGATCCTGGACTTCCTGATGGGCTGTCCCCCATGTGGTAAGGGTAGACATCAACACATGGTAAGGGTAGACAACAACACAGGGGCCCCTCAGGGGTGCATGCTTAGTCCCCTCCTGTACTCCCTGTTCACCCACGACTGCGTGGCTAAACACGACTCCAACACCATCATTAAGTTTGGTGATGACACAACAGTGGTAGGCCTGATCACCGACAACGATGAGACAGCCTATAGGGAGAAGGTCAGAGAACTGGCAGTGTGGTGCCAGAACAACAACCTCTCCCTCAATGTGAGCAAGACAAAGGAGCTGATCATGGACTACAGGAAAAGCCGGGCCGAACAGGCCCCCATTAACATTGACGTGGCTGTAGTTGAGCAGGTCGAGAGTTTCAAGTTCCTTGGTGTCCACATCACCAACAAACTATGGTCCAAAAACACCAAGACAATCGTGGAGAGGGTACGACAACACCTCTCAGGAGACTGAAAAGATTTGTTATGGGTCCCCAGATTCTCAAAAAGTTCTACAGCTGCACGATTGAGAGCATACTGACCGGTTGCATCAACACCTGGTATGGCAACTACTCGGTATCTCACCGTAAGGCACTAGAGAGGGTAGTTCGTACGGCCCAGTACATCACTGGGGCAAAGCTTCCTGCCATCCAAGACCTATATACTAGGCGGTGTCAGAGGAAAGCCCAAAAAATTGTTTAAGACTCCAGTCACCCAAGTCATAGACTGTTCTCTCTGCTACCGCACGGCAAGCTGTACCGGAGCACCAAGTCTCGGACCAAAAGGATCCTAAACAGCTTCTTCCCCCAAACCATTAGGCTACTGAACAATTAATCAAGTGGACAACCTGACTATTTACATTGACACCCCACCTCCCCCCATTTGTTTTTACACTGCTGCTACTCACTGTTTATTATTTATGCTTAGTCACTTTACCCCCTACTTACATGAAAATATTATCTTGACTAACCCCGCACATTGACTCGGTACCGATACCCCTGTATATAGTCTTGTTATTGATATTTTACTGTGTTACTTTTTATTATTTTTTACTTTAGTTTATTTGGTAAATATTTTCTTAACTCTTTCTTGAACTGCATTGTTGGTTAAGGGCTTGTAAGTAAACGGTAAGGTCTACACATTTTGATTTGATTTGATTAGAAAACTTTGAAATAACACATATGGAATCATGCAGTACCCCAAAAAGTTTTAAACAAATCAAAATATATTTTCTATTAAGAATCTTCAAAGTAACTACCCTTTGCCTTGACGACAGCTTTGCACACTTTTGGCATTCTCTCAACCAGCTTCATGACGAATGCATTTCAATTAACAGGTCTGCCTTGTTAAAAGTTAATTTGTGGAATTTCTTTCCTTCTTCATGCATTTGAGCCAATCAGTTGTGTTGTGTCAAAATAGGGATGGTATACAGAATATAGCCTTATTTGGTAAAATACCAAGTCCATATTATGGCAAGAACAGCTCAAATAAGCAAAGGGAAAAGACAGTCCATCATTACTTTAAGATATGAGGGTCGATCAATGCAGAAAACTTCAAGAACTTTGAACGTTGAGCGGAAACTGCCACAGGAAAGGAAGACCCATAGTTATCTATGCTGCAGAGGATACGTTCCTTAGAGTTAACTGCACCTCAGTTTGCAGCCCAAATAAATGCTTCACAGAGTTCAAGTAACAGACACATCAAATCAAATCCAATTTATTTATATAGCCCTTCGTACATCAGCTAATATCTCGAAGTGCTGTACAGAAACCCAGCCTAAAACCCCAAACAGCAAGCAATGCTGATGCATAAACTGTTCAGAGGAGCCTGTGTGAATCAGGCCTTCATGGTCAAATTGCTGCAAAGAAACCACTACAAAGGACACCAATAATAAGAAAATACTTGCTTTGGGAAAGAAACACGAGCAATGGACATTAGACAGGTGGAAATCTGTCCTTTGGTCTGACGAGTCAAAATGTGAGATTTTGGTTCCAACCGCTGTGTCTTTGTGAGATGATCTCTGCATGTGTGGTTCCCAACATGAAGCATGAAGGAGGAGGTGTGATGATGTGGGGGTGCTTTGCTGGTGACACTGTCTGTGATTTATTTAGAATTCAAGGCAAACTTAACCCGCGTGGCTACCACAGCATTCTTCAGTGATACACCATCCTATCTGGTTTGCTCTTAGTGGGACTATCATTTGTTTTTCAACCGTGTTGGACCGCAGAGTAAAGGAAAAGCAGCCAACAAGTGGTCAGCATATGTGAGATCTCCTTCAAGACTGTTGGAAAAGCATTCCAGGTGAAGCTAGTTGAGAGAATGCCAAGAGTGTGCAAAGCTGTCATCAAGGCAAAGGGTGGCTACTTTGAACAATCTAAAATCTAAAATATATTTTGATATGTTCAACACTTTTTGGGTTACTACATGAAACCATATGTGTTATTTAATAGTTTTGATGTCTTCCCTATTATTCTACAATGTAGAAAATTGTAAAAAAAAATATTTTAAAAAATAAGAAAAACCCTTGATTGAGTAGGTGTGTCCAAACTTTTGACTGGTACTGTATATATACAGGTACGTCAATTAAGACCAAATTCTTCTTTACAATAACGACCTGTCCCCCACATCCTTCTCGTATTCCACTACAGCTGTATCTGTACCCTGTCAGTCCTTTCTTCAATGCAAACATAACATAATGGTCTTAGTTGTCAGTAGTTCCATCAGAGATACTTAGACTCTTCATAAGATAATTCACAACACAGCTCCAGCATCACAGCATCACAGCTGATGAGCATCCACACACACACACAGTTTGTTTTACTATCCTTGTGGAGACCAAAACATTCATAAAAAAAAACATTTTCCATAACCTCTAACTCTAAGCCTAACTCTAAACCCCTAACCCTAAAACTAAACCAAACCTTCTGGTCCCCACAAGGATAGTGAAACCAAAACAAACCAAACCACACACGCACACACACACACACACACCTGGCCCGTAAAACACTCCTGCCTGTTTACTCTCCACACAGATGGGCCAATGGAATGTCTTTACCGGTGACATCAGGTATTGTGACAAACACACATGCCGTGTGTGTGTATATGTGTGAGTGTTTGAGTTCCCAAGGTTATAGGCTGTGATTGGGCACACAGGCGAATGCAAGCACATACACACCTGTTCCCTTTGAGGACTATGTGTGTTTAATCTACAGTAGCTGCATTAAAGGCTGGTCAATGTAGCGTGTCTTATTGATACTAAACCTCTGCATCCCTTATACTGCTGCAGAGCTGTTCTTTCTCTCTCTTTGCCCCTCTATATCTCCCCACTCTCTCTCTCTCTCTAAGTTATTTTACACTTCATTTCTCTCTCCTGCAGAGGAGAACTCAGTTGAGGAGATTCTCTCGCTGTTTCTCTCTCTCCTTCCCTGAGGAAAGGACATCTCATCACCTCTCCCCGTCTCTCTCTCTCTCCCTCTCTCTCTCTCTCTCTCTCTCTCTCTCTCTCTCTCTCTCTCTCTCTCTCTCTCTCTCTCTCTCTCTCTCTCTCTCTCTCTCTCTCTCTCTCTCTCTCTCTCTCTCTCTCTCTCTCTCTCTCTCTCTCTCTCTCTCTCTCTCTCTCTCTCTCTCTCTCTCCTCTAT
This sequence comes from Salvelinus alpinus, assembly GCF_045679555.1. Classification (NCBI taxonomy): domain Eukaryota; kingdom Metazoa; phylum Chordata; class Actinopteri; order Salmoniformes; family Salmonidae; genus Salvelinus; species Salvelinus alpinus. The sequence continues at coordinate 10,527,310 of NC_092109.1, forward strand.
CACTCAATTTATCTCTCTCCTCACTCTATTTCTCCTCTCTCTTATCACTCCCAACATCCTGGTCTGCTTAATTACTATTTTCAGGCTGGGAGGGGGATGAGGGTGGTGTGCGTCCGTGCGTTAGTGCATACTGTATCAGTGTGTGTGTGTGTGTGTGTGTGTGTGTGTGTGTGTGTGTGTGTGTGTGTGTGTGTGTGTGTGTGTGTGTGTGTGTGTGTGTGTGTGTGTGTGTGTGTGTGTGTGTGTGTGTGTGTGTGCTCTGCAGAGTAGTGTTCTGCTGACTGCAGAAGCCCTACCTGGCAGTGTCAGCCAGTGCGTCAGCACTAGGGGATGGAGGGAGTGAATGAAGGGAAAAAAAATAATTGAGGATCAATCAGAGTGACTGCGGAGAACCCACACACCACTCACCACATACCGCTCACACACACACACTGCTCACACAGAAACCGCTCACACACACACACTGCTCACACACTGTGTGTTTTGCATGGCTGTGGTCACACACACTCTTTAGGAGTAGGGGAAGGAGTGTGTGTATACTCTGTACGTTGAGATGGTGAGTCCTCCTATTCTCAGTTTGGGATGTGTGTCTGTGTGTGTGTGGACAGGGCTAAAGATGGATAGTGTGTGAGGGCGCTGGTGAGAAAAGTGTGTTTGGCAAAGTTTCCCCTCCGGCTGGCTCCCTGGGACGCGATATGATCCTCTCTCTGTGTGTGTAGTACTCTGTGTGTACTCACTCTTCTTACAGAGTCGAGAGCTTCTTCAGTGTTCTACAAGAACAGGTACTCGAGCTCTGTGGACATGCACTGTGTGGTTGTGATTAGTGATATGGATAGTGATTATGTGAGATGTATATTTTCATGAATCGGTTATGTTGATGATGATTGTGATAGAGGGATGCTGATGATGATATTGATAAGAGTGTAATAGTGAGAATAATGCCGAGGGATGCTGATGATGATAATGATAAGGATTGAGATGATGAGTGGTAATGACATTGATGATGACAATGAGGATAATGACTACTGTAGTTATCATGATTGTGATGATGGTGATGACAGTTAGAATAACTCGTTTTGCTTACTCATGCCATGCTATAAATATTTCTGCCACTGCCCTATATATCTCTGGTGTGTGTGTGTGTGTGTTTGTGTGTGTGTGTGTGTGTGTTTGTGTGTGTGTGTACATCTACCTGCCTGCATGTAAGCGTGTGTGTGTGGTGTGTGTGTGTGTGTTTGTGTGTGTGTGTAAATATACCTGCCTGCATGTGTGTGCATGAATGTGTGTGTGTGTGTGTGTGTGTATGGGGGGGGGGGGGGGGGGGGGGGGGGTTGCTGTGACAAGGACACAGAGAGTGCTGCATTCCTATTGCAATCAGACTGCTCCAGAGGGAACTTACAGCACTGCAGATATATATTCTGTACAGGGGGATATTCTCAGGTCACACACACGCACATGCACACACACAACACACACACACACACACAACACACAACAGACAATACACAACAGACACAACAGACACACACACTTTACGGAGGCAGGTGTTTTGCTGGTATATAAGGATTTCCTGACCCTCTCTCTCTTCCCCCCTCTCTCTTTGTGCAGTGAGCAGACCCCGGGTGTAGTGACAGAAGATGCTTCCTGTGCTGATCTGTGCCCTGGTCTCTCTGAGCTTGGCCGACAACTTTGACACGGCATACCCTGAACTGGAGCACTACAGAACCATCTATGTACAAGGTAGACGCCAGCGTGTGTTGGTGTATGACCATCCGTCTGCAATGATAGTCTAACACCTCTAATTGAAAGTCACTCTGGATAAGAGTGTGTGCTGAGTGGCTGAAATATACATTTACCTGTCGCTGTGTTTCGTTTATGACACACACTCCTGGAATGTCTCCTGTGGTTTCATAGTATCATCTTATCTCTGTTTGTGTTTGTGTATGTGTATGTGTATGTGTATGTGTGTGTGTGTGTGTGTGTGTGTGTGTGTGTGTGTGTGTGTGTGTGTGTGTGTGTGTGTGTGTGTGTGTGTGTGTGTGTGTGCACGCCTGTGTGTGTGTGTGCACGCCTGTGTGTGTGTGTGTGTGTATCCTCACGCACTGCAACTGTTGAATGAGAGAGATAGGGCAGCTATGTGGGGTCTTGTTTTCTCTGTCTGATATCCTATCTGCTATCGCTCTTTATTTGGGCTTTAGAGGCAGATTGCAGGTCAGATATGTCCCTGTTTGTGTCATGTTTAGAAAGCAGGTGCAGTGAATGTGTATTGGCTACTGTGCTCTTTCTGCAGTGACAATATAAAGGTGGTTTTACTACACACAGTACTACGGTAGAGTGTGGTACCAGCAGTAGTATGTCGGGTGCAGCTCTCCAGCTAAAGCAGTATACTGTACTGTGTGTGTGGTAAGCAGTTCTGTTGAACTTTAGTGTAGAAATTAGCTTCAGCATCGATCGTAGTTTCAGGAGGCAGATTCACTGAGTTGGCTGGAGAGAGGAAGTGCTAACTCACTCCTATAGTCAGTACAGGACTCCTATAGGATCAATGTGCCATCAGTCAGTCAGTGTAGAATGGGTTCGTTTGGTCCTAAAAGGGATGTACAGATGTAGGATCTTAATTTGATCACTGTTTTGTTGCTGAGAGTTTTCCTCCACAGCAGGAAATGCAAACGTGTAGTGTATTGAAGGTTTAAAAAGTTTTCGAGGGTTTTCAATTTCCACTTTAAAATGTCAGACTTGATTTGCCCTAACAGAAAATGTATCAACCTTTACAATTCTGATCTGAGGATCATAGTACAGAGGATGGTCACGGCAGGCGGTCTGGTCTTTAAACCTACCCCTCAACCGTTATGTGCTGGATCAATTATATTGAAGTACTGTAGAAACCAATCATTGTTTTTGAAAAAGTGAAAGTTGCTTCTGGTGGGTGATTGAAATGGAAGTTTAGCTTGTAGCAGTAAGACTATAGAACCTTACTGTACCAGTAAAACATTGTGTACCCAATGACGCTGCCAATGAACAGGTTGACTGAGGACGCTCCATTGTGTACATTACATAGTGCCTCCAGATATATTAGACTTATCAATTTGCTCCACACCAGGAAGAGAGGATTAAATAAACATCAAACACAAGATGAGGTAGTGATGGAATGCACAGTCAAGCTGTATTAGAGAAAACCCTGGAACCAGATTTTGCTTAAGGAGGTGAGGGTGTTTGGAGCAACAAGCTCCCACAGTCTCACTGCAAAATTAGACGTCTATCCACGTTCTCCAAACGTAGAATTCCGAAGTGTTTCTGTTGCTCCTGCTTCTCTGTAACATTCCTCCTGCTGCTCTGTATCGTTCCATTTCTCCAAACGTCAAATTTCGAAGTTAAGGGTTAAGTTTAGGCACTCATTGCGAATGGTTCGGCAAAGGTTAAGGTTTGGGATAGGGTTAAAACATTACGTTTAGGCACCCATTCCGAAGGGTTAACGTTTGGGATAGGGTTAAAACAAAAATGTAAAACTAGTTTCCACACCTGGGATTAAACACCCAACCTTCTGAGCCAGAACTCACCTATCCACCACCCTAATCCACAACACCCTACTTGATGGTACTAACGCTCACTGTTGCCCCTAGTGGCCTGTTTTGAAGGCATTTCCCGACATCCTCAGGACATGGATATATGCCCAATTTCGACGTTAATAATCTCCCTGGTTTGGAGTGATTTTTATACCTGGTGTTGGAAACAGATTTGTTTGCATGTGGATGTAAATACATGTTAATGAGACCCTTAGCATAATGTTATTATGTGTGGTTGACTGGCAGTAGTTCATATTATTATATCTATAAACATCATAATAAACATATTATCTCAGTCAGATTTTTGGAACCTGATATTTGACTACAGGGGTTCTCCTAATACTCTGGTCACTTACATTAAATCAGCATTACACAGCACGCTACATTATAATATATATTTAAAAAATACAATGTAGAACTATATTGTTTAAATCAAAATTAAACGAACATGGTTTTTGTGACAGGGCTGAACAACAGGGATGTTGTAATTCACTTGGGATGAAAGAGATGGGAACTATTTAGCTATTGAGCAAGCCTCTGCTTCCAAGCCCAGATCTTGCTAATCGATTTCATATGGCATAACGTGATAACAAACAGGTTAAATACCATTCAGAGAAAATAAACCAGCCCATTTTTTGATAAGATACAGAGAACCAAACAATGGGTTAGTGTTGTTGTTGAAGTTAGGAATAGAGAGTGAAAGAGATACTGTATGAGAGAGAGAAAGAAAAAAAAAAAAGAGAGAACCACCCCTGTATTACTAATGGTTTAACCCATTCCTTTATTTCAGAGAATGGCCCTCAGCTCTCTGTGGTGACGGAGCAGTCCAAGGTGGTGTCGAGGCGGGGGGGTAATGCCACCCTGCCCTGTAAGTTCCACAGGGATGCGTCACTGCCGGCCAACCCCAAACTGAGGATCAAATGGACTAAGCTGACCTCAGACTACCTCAAAGAGGTGTGTTTACACTTGAACCAATGTCATAAAACTATAATCAAAATAACTTTTCCATATAATACACTACTTTTGATCAGAGTCTGGTCAAAAATAGTACACTGTGGAATATTTTTACCTTTATTTAACTAGGCAATTCAGTTAAGAACAAATTCTTATTTACAATGATGGCCTAGAAACAGTGGGTTCCACATATTGTTCAGGGGCAGAACGACAGATTTTTACCTTGTTAGCTCAGGGATTCGATCTGCAACCTTCCGGTTACTAGTCCAACACTCTAACCACTAAGCTACCTGCCGCCCCACAATAGCCTATATTATAAAAGAGACTAGGACAGGTGTAGGCAACTAGATTCGGCCGGAGGCTGATGTTAGTCGGTTGATGGTCGGAAGATAATTATAATAATTTGTACACTGCAAATTGACCACAACTACGCCCCAAAAGAGATTGTATTTGAAAATAAATACCATTTCACATCTTTATTGCATTAAGACACAAACTATTGTTTTATTTCTGGGAGTACTTGTGAACAGATTTCCTAAATTAAACAAGTTTTTGCTGAATTCCTGGTGATTTTACTGTCTTTTTTGCCAGGAAATGTAATTCCCCCCCAAAATATACAGCACCAGTCAAAGGTTTGGACACACCTACTCATTCAAGTAGTTTTTATTTATTTTATACTATTTTCTACATTGTAGAATAGTAGTGAAGACATCAAAACTATGAAATAACACATTTGGAATCCTGTAGTAACCAAAAAAAGTGTTAAACATATCAAATTATATTTTATATTTGAGATTCTTCAAAGTAGCCACCCTTTGCCTTGATGACAGCTTTGCACACTCTTGGCATTCTCTCAACCAGCTTAATGAGGTAGTCACCTGGAATGCATTTCAATTAACAGGTGTGCCTTGTTACATCTTCAGCACCACTCCAACATCAATATATGTGAAAATTGCGCTTTTCTAGGTTTTGTAGTAAAACAGATAGAGGAAGATAAGTTTCTAAAGACATCATCAGTGTGCATCGTGTGATTTTAACCAATTATGAGTAGACATTAGCAATGTCTACTAATTGGTTGATGATGACATTAGAAAACCTTTATCTTCCTCTATCTTTTTTACTATAAATTTATTGAAAAGTTGTGTTTTTTTCGCCATAGGAGTGTCATTCCACCAATTCGATGCATTTTGAGAAGTGTAACTTGGCCCCCCAAAAAAAATGTCCCCAAATATTTACATTCTATTATAAGAGCACAAATGTTCAACTACATAAAACACTTAATTTTTCCATCTCAAGAGGTTAAATAAAAAACATTATTATTGTAAGTGCCCATAAGTGCCAAATAAAGTAACAGGGTTGACCGTAACAGGGTTGACTGTAACAGGGTTGACCGTAACAGGGTTGACAATTTCATTTGAAATCAGCCATAAATCCCCTTGTGACGGGGAATGGAGTTTTTTTGTGTGCAACAGGGAGGCAATTGAATGGAAGCTTCACAACAACAACAACACAAAAAACATTTCTAGCCTGTCTATCAATGGGTAACAGGGTTGAAGTATAATGCTTGTCCCAATCAATTTTCCATAAAACAACACCAGAAAAGGGTAAAAAAGAGATGCCCAGCTCACCTGCGTTTACACTACGATTTGACTATTAGATGTTAAATGTTTCTTTAGAACAAAAATATCTAAAAAGGAATCTTTTTACCATATTAAAACGAGAGTTCAGTTCACGTAACAGGGTTGACCTTAAAATGAGGGACAGATGTAAATGAATCACTAATCACATGAAATAAATAATCATCTTCAAAATTCACTTTGTCAAAGCAACAAAACGAGTATGGTGAAAACTTGGAGACATTTTGAAGATAGGTGGGTTTAAATCTTTCTAGAAGTCACACAGGGTGCAAGGAGGGACATGTCAAAATGCTGAATTATTCATATTGAAAATCTGATTTATTGAATTCTCCATGTGTTCTATATTAAGAGGAACTTAATTTCATGTAACAGGCTTTTACAATTCAAAATTGGTGCACAATTTCTACTTAATATATCAACGAGATGCAAAAGGCACTCATATCGTGGAATAACCTCAGAACTAACTGATGTCATCGCTTACAAATCCTTCTTCTTCTTGTTCCAGGTGGATGTCTTCGTTGCCATGGGTTTCCACAAGCGGAGCTACGGACGTTTCCATGGACGCGTCTACCTACAGGACTCGGCCCCCACGGATGTGTCGTTGGTCATCACAGAACTCACACTGGAGGATTATGGGAGATATAAGTGTGAGGTCATCGACGGGTTGGAAGATGGAACAGGCGTGGTGTCCCTGGACCTGCAAGGTAACACACACTTTAACACACACTTTCACAGTGTGCGTGTACTCACCGCAGTCTGTCTACACAACAGCTAGTATTCGATATGGACTCTGTTTGACAACGTTTTTGAGAGAACCGTCCTTTGGTAAAGTCTATTTACTGTGTAGGAGCCTGTCCTTGTCTAAATGGCTCAGGGTTCTGGCTAAATATAGCACCGCGAGCTGATACTACCCAGGAGGACTGTCAGGGGCACACACACGTCAGGCCGGAGTAATGGAGTTCATCATTTAGGTTTCCATTCCTGGCAAACCTCCAAGGAACAGGGTATAACGCCATGCATCACCCAGCCAGACCAGCTCCATTATATATGAGAATGATCAACTATCACTGCCACCATCAATCTGGAGCTACAGCTACCCACACACATAACAATGGACTAGAAATTGTAGGATTTGAGCAAATGCTATAAGCTAATGGGGTTTATCTTTTTTTTTACAGCTTGTGTTATGTTGTCCACCTGTTTAAGATGAGTACATAAAACCCCAAAGCAAATGGATGTTTTATGATCTCCTGTCTCTCCTCCCTCTCGTTCACCCTCTCTCTCCTGTCTCTCCACCCTCTCTCTCCCCCTCTCTCCCAGGTATCGTCTACCCATACTTCCCTCGGCTGGGTCGTTACAACCTGAACTTCTTTGATGCCGAGCGGGCGTGTCGCGAGCAGGACTCCATCGTGGCGTCGTTTGACCAGCTGTACGAGGCGTGGCGTGGGGGTTTGGACTGGTGCAACGCTGGGTGGCTGAGTGACGGATCCGTCCAGTACCCCATCACCACCCCCAGGGAACCCTGTGGCGGCAAGAACACTGTCCCCGGGGTACGCAACTACGGCCTCAGAGACAAGGAGAAGAACAGATACGACGTGTTCTGTTTCACCTCCAACTACAAAGGTGAGTGTGTGTGTGTGAGGGGAGGGGGGTGCGTGCGTGTGTGTGTGTACATGTGTATCTAACCCTCTCCCTCCCTCTCTTAGGGCGGTTCTACTACCTGATCCACCCCTCCAAGCTTACATATGACGAGGCTGTGCGTGCGTGTCAGAAAGACGGCGCTCAGATCGCCAAGGTGGGCCAGATGTACGCTGCCTGGAAGCTATTGGGCTACGACCGCTGTGACGCCGGCTGGTTGGCTGACGGGAGCGTCCGTTACCCCATCACCCGCCCCCGTAGGCGCTGCAGCCCAACGGAAGCTGCCGTGAGGTTCAACGGCTACCCTGACAAGAAACACAAGCTGTACGGAGTCTACTGCTTCAAGGGCCACAACTAAGAACCCCAATACGCTTACACACACACTCACACACACTAGAGAAGTTAATACATTTACAGAGAGTAGGATGGAGAGGGAGATGAGAAGAGGAGTTAAGAGAGAGGGAGGTCATATAGGGGAAGTTACTGATATAAAACATTTTAAATAAAACATTCAAACTGTGATATTTTCTTTTTAGATACAGTAAAACGAGAGGTGTGAGAGTCATTTTAAACAAACCATGTTTTTTTTGTAATCTGGGACCTGATAGTGTATGGGGGATATGTTATTTAATCTGTTATTTCTATGTAGGGACAGAAAGGGGGGATGGATTTGGGGATGGTGGGAGGGAGGGAATGGTGGTGGAGAAACAGATGATGTCACATTGTCCCAAAGTGACATTGTAAGTGGACGAGGCATACCATAGCTTGAAGGAAGTCCTTGGACTGAGAACAACCCAGTAAAGCTTCTGATAACTGAACTGATACCTTTGGGCACTTACCTTTTCTGTTCAATTAAACCCAGGACAACAAAAGAGCAACAATATTCACACAAACACAAAAAGCAAAGATAGCGTAGCTCAAGCTATTATTATTACGTTATAGAATGCAACTACAGCACAATGAAAATCCAGTCTGCTGTCCATCTTTGCAGGGTGCTACAACAGTGTCATGTACTTCACCATCATTTTGACTAGTTTATTTAATAATGTGTGTGGACCAGACATCATTCTCATCATAGAAGTTGATAAAAAAAAAAGGAGAAGTCAACCATTAGCATTGTTTAGTTTCTTTTTTACTATGAATATTTAGAATGTGAGTATCTAGAATTGTATTTCTGTTTATGGATGTCTTTTGATATAGAAATATTGTTTTATTATCTGCGCTACGCTATCCCAGAGTTCTGTACTGTCACAGGGCTCAAGTGTCGAAACTAACCCCAGAAACATACAAACGAGGAAACCAAAATACAAATGTTGCACTGGACACTGTTTATGTCAGAAGACGTACGGTGGCCTAGAGGGGACAAGGTAAACCGCATTTAGTCCTCAGCAGCAACACAAAATGCCTGGCAATAGTTGTCTTACTGAGTAGTACTGTGACACGCAGACCTGCAGTATAAAATGTATGTTAAACACTAGTTGCTGTGCCTCTATGTACACCTTAGCCTCTAGTTTAGAAACACAAGGCATGCCGCTGAGCTTTTATACACAGCAGAAAGCCAAAAGCAACACTTGCAGTGTAAATCCCAATTTTTTCAAAATATTTTTTTGGTGTGCTATTTTTGACACAAATAGTTTCTTATAGTGAATGAGTAGACCCAGTGATATCTGTGAAACTGGTTGTTTGAGCACTGACAAGCTGTTAGCTAGCTAACGATGCTATGTTAGTCTGCATGGCTAAGCTAAGCCTCAGGCCAACAGCTCAGGCATATCTATTTATCTGCATGAACACAGAGCCTGCGATACCCTCGCTCACCACTAGCAGTGCAGCCCACTCTAGACTAGCCCAGTGAATTGGCCAGATAATCATCCTATTTAAAAACACCATTGGTTCCTGCAGGTACAGTAAGAGACTCCCATGTAAGAACAACACAAGGGCTGACGTACACTAGCACAAGAGCTTACAGCAACACTAGCTGGCTCCAAGAGAATGTTAGGTCATTCCTTGAGTGTTAGGTTAGCTATACTTGGCTCAACCTTACATAGTTAGCTTATTGTTGAGTTAGCAAGACTTGGCTCTACCGTGTCCTATCACAACTGTACTCAGAGGTGAGTACAGGAACGCCAGTGGAAGGAGCAAAAAACATGGACCGTTATCACAAAGACCTGCTGGACAGACACATATATTTATATTGAAATTAGCCTCAGAAACTATGTTAGTACAAAAAATATGTACACTACCGTTCCAAAATTTGGGGTCACTTAGAAATGTCCTTGTTTTTGAAAGAAAAGCACATTTTTTGACCATTAAAATAACAGCATCCCGGAGTCGCCTCTTCACTGTTGAAGTTGAGATTGGTGTTTTGTGGGTGCTATTTAATGAAGCTGCCAGTTGAGGACTTGTGAGGCGTCTGTTTCTCATACTAGACACTCTAATGTACATGTCCTCTCGCTCAGTTGTGCACTGGGGCCTCCCACTCCTCTTTCTATTCTGGTTAGAGGCAGTTTGCACTGTACTCTGAAGGGAGTAGTACACAGCGTTGTACGAGATCAATTGTACGTTGTGCAATTTCTTGCATGGAATAGCCTTCATTTCTCAGAACAATAATAGACTGACGAGTTTCAGAAGAAAGTTATTTGTTTCTGGCCATTTTGAGCCTGTAATCGAACCCACAAATGCTGATGCCCCAGTTACTCAACTAGTCTAAAGAAGTCCAGTTTTATAGCTTCTTTAATCAGAACAACAGTTTTCAGCGGTGCTAACATAATTGCAAAAGGGTTTTCTAAGGATCAATTAGCCTTTTAAAATGATAAACTTGGATTAGCTAACACAATGCGCCATTGGAACACAGGAGTGATGGTTGCTGATAATGGGCCTCTGTACGCCTATGTAGATATTCCATACAAAATCTGCCATTTCCAGCTACAATAGTCATTTACAACATTAACAATGTCTACACTGTATTTCTGATCAATTTGATGTTATTTTAATGGACAAAACATTTGCTTTTCTTTCAAAAACAAGGACATTTCTAAGTGACCCCAAACTTTTGAACGGTAGTATATCTTACTTGTTTCCCCTGTCAGCAAAGCACAGTGATTAACACTTTTTAAACAGGAATCATGAGCCACAACAATGATTATGATAAACACAAGAGAGCTTCTGTCAGAGAACATTACAAATCTGTCAGAAAGCATCACCAATGCTTTTCTTCAACTGTAGTAACATACTCATTGTGAACCTTTACTAACAAAACCTTTTTGGCAGGTTCAAGAACTGCCCATTACTTATTTTAAGAATGAACTATGTCATGTATCAATTCATTCAAAAGGTAAAGAAAAAACTACAACCAGGCAATCATTTTTATCCCTACACTGTTTTGTGTACGTACAACATTACTCAGTTGCAGTACTGTTTGTAACTATGTTAAGAACTTTTTGGACCCAAAGTCAAGAGGAAAATAAAACAATTCAAATAAATACTCCTGACTTCTTGCTTCTTATTGTTGCCATGGAAACAACCAAAATACCTGGACTTGCAGCTTTGTGTGTATATCACTGCTGAGTGATGTAGGAATAAGGGCTATAGTAAGAGCCAAGGTACAGTATCTATTGGTAGAGGATAGGGGCTGGTTTGGGACTGAAGCACACTGTGACTGCCAGGTGTAAAGACATAGGCCTTCAGTGATGCACGCACGCACGCACGCACGCACGCACGCACGCACGCACGCACGCACGCACGCACACACACACACACGCACACACACACACACACACACACACACACACAGGCCCTCAGTAATGTACGTGTTTCCAAAGGGTGGGGACGTTTGCGTAAGGGTTTTCCTGCCAGTTTGGGGGGAATTACAGAAGTACACAGAGGTCTTTTCATGGTATTCCTGTTCTGTTCGTTGATCTTGCAACTGAAAAATGTCTGTCAAAGCAGCAGACTGTTTAAGGAGCTGGATGACGGCATGAGGTTGAGACGTTGGTTTGCTGCTAGTGGTTCATATATTCATGCTGGCTTCCAGAGGAGAGCACCATTTTAGGATCCCCCAGTTAGCCTGCAAGCAGCTGTTGGGCTGCACTGACTGACAGACAGGAAAGATAGACTCATTTATTCAGTTCAATCCTTTCATTCATTCCTCCATCCATTCGTTTCTTCACTGGGGGAGAGTATGAGTCATCAGTGGTCACTCACACCGTTAAACTTTTGACTGAGTCACTAGACTTTCTAAGCTCCCTCTGTTGGTAGTCAGTACTTATGACAGGTCAAGAAACTGGTACACTTTCTCAATAAACTCAAGTGGATTTATTGAATAATCTTCTGCACTGAGATACGAAGTGTGAGAATATTGATACACAATGGATCAAATCTGTTATTGTGTTTATTTTTATTGCACAGTCAGCGCAAGGTGAGATGGAGCACAGGATGGTGTATAGGTACAGTATTAGTGAGTTTTTGGTGACATACACAACAGGTACAAGAACATAAAAACGGATAAAGTATTCACATTCCCTCTGCCTCCCCCCGATACAGCATACCCCACGCTCTCTGGGGTAGAAACACACATATTTGGATGATAAAACACTATGATAAAACACATACATGGAGAGCAAACAGAATGGATGAAAGCAGAAAACCAAGAAGACACATGTACCAGAATCCTAACTGAAGAACAGAGACACTAGGCTACCAACTTTCAATACTGTTTCTTCACCCAGTCATTTCTGTCCTCAGGGGAGAATCATTATGGGTGGCATTTCTGAATAAATGGTCATAGTTCAAGTGCCTTTGAATGTTTCTCAAAGTCGGTTCTGTTGAGAGCAGTTTGTGGTGACTCGCAGGTACAAGTCATCCCCCTGAACAGCGCCATCCCAGCTCAGATATCTGGATGATAGAACTTTACTAAACAGAATATGTGAAGGCAACATAATGTAAGACAATGTCCTTTCTATGCAAGGCAGATTTCTGGAAACAGCCAAATAAGTCACCCTTATAATAGCCACTTCGGTTCTAATGACCTTGAACAGTATCACAGGCCGTGTATAGGTGTAACGTATGCAATAAATTAAACGGCTACAGCTTCTTATATAAAACTTTTCCCACCTACAGACCTGACATTCATTACACTCTCTCTTCTCTCTACCATTGCATACATAACAATAACAAAATTGGTTAAGCATAAGAAGCCCATTCCCTTTTAAAGCCATTGCCTTTCAGAAGAAGATATCGCGGATGCGTTTGTATGTGCTGGAGAGCCACTGCCGGAGGTGACCTATCACAGACGCCGTCTGATACGGGACCTCTCGTCACGTCCTCTCTCCTATAAGGAACTGACTGATCTCTCTCCTGATGTGAGTTCTACTGTACGCACCGTATGGTAACAGTCATTAATGAGACAGATTTCACGTCATAGTGACTTTCAAACGAAGTGACAGACCGAAGACTGTGATAAACGAGTGACTCTTCGTCTCACATTCTGTAAGAGAGAAGAAGAAAAAACCTTGCAAATATTGGAAAATGTAATAATTCATGTTCATTTAACTTAATGGGCTCTTTCATGTGAATAATGCAAACTTGTCACCAACAAACCATTGGGGTGGTAAGCCAAATATGTCTGTTCTTTTTAGTGGATTGTTTCTATGGGGTAAAGAAACAGGGTAAAGGGGAAACGTTTCAGAAGGCGCTGGATAGAGATGTGTCCATCTCTAGAGCAGGAGAGGTCAAATTCTCCAGTTCTAGAGACGGACATTGGACACTGTGTTAACCATTAAGGCACTGTGTGTCACGGGTTGTAGGAGGAATTAGACGTGATCTGGGGGTGGATTTCACTAAGCAAGATCAAAATCGAGTTACTTAAACTTAAACTTAAATAAATATACTGAAACTTAAATTTGTCCTTGTTGAATTTGAAAGGGACTCAATCCTCTATGTAACGATGTTCATAACACCTGTTAATAAACTAGAAAAGTGTTTTATCAGAGTTTATCAGAGTTAGCTTGCTGATTATGACTAAACCTTGTGAAATACCCCCATGCCGCTATCCAGATAAATTTACATACAAATGTACATACATATACATATACATATATACAGTGGGGAGAACAAGTATTTGATACACTGCTGATTTTGCAGGTTTTCCTACTTACAAAGCATGTAGAGGTCTGTAATTTTTATCATAGGTACACTTCAACTGTGAGAGACGGAATCTAAAACAAAAATCCAGAAAATCACATTGTATGATTTTTAAGTAATTAATTTGCATTTTATTGCATGACATAAGTATTTGATACATCAGAAAAGCAGAACTTCATATTTGGTACAGAAACCTTGGTTTGCAATTACAGAGATCATACGTTTCCTGTAGTTCTTGACTAGGTTTGCACACACTGCAGCAGGGATTTTGGCCCACTCCTCCCTACAGATCTTCTCCAGATCCTTCAGGTTTCGGGACTGTCTCTGGGCAATACGGACGTTCAGCTCCCTCCAAAGATTTTCTATTGGGTTCAGGTCTGGAGACTGGCTAGGCCACTCCAGGACCTTGAGATGCTTCTTACGGAGCCACTCCTTAGTTGCCATGGCTGTGTGCTTCGTGTCGTTGTCATGCTGGAAGACCCAGCCACGACCCATCTTCAATGCTCTTACTGAGGGAAGGAGGTTGTTGGCCAAGATCTCGCGATACATGGCCCCATCCATCCTCCCCTCAATACGGTGCAGTCGTCCTGTCCCCTTTGCAGAAAAGCATCCCCAGAGAATGATGTTTCTACCTCCATGCTTCACGGTTGGGATGGTGTTCTTGGGGTTGTACTCATCCTTCTTCTTCCTCCAAACAGGGCGAGTGGAGTTTAGACCAAAAAGCTCTATTTTTGTCTCATCAGACCACATGATCTTCTCCCATTCCTCCTCTGGATCATCCAGATGGTCATTGGCAAACTTCAGACGGGCCTGGACATGCGCTGGCTTGAGCAGGGGGACTTTGCATGCGCTGCAGGATTTTAATCCATGACGGCGTAGTGTGTTACTAATGGTTTTCTTTGAGACTGTGGTCCCAGCTCTCTTCAGGTCATTGACCAGGTCCTGCCGTGTAGTTCTGGGCTGATCCCTCACCTTCCTCATGATCATTGATGCCCCACGAGGTGAGATCTTGCATGGAGCCCCAGACCGAGGGTGATTGACTGTCATCTTCAACTTCTTCCATTTTCTAATAATTGCGCCAACAGTTGTTGCCTTCTCACCAAACTGCTTGCCTATTGTCCTGTAGCCCATCCCAGCCTTGTGCAGGTCTACAATTTTACCCCTGATGTCCTTACACAGCTCTCTGGTCTTGGCCATTGTGGAGAGGTTGGAGTCTGTTTGATTGAGTGTGTGGACAGGTGTCTTTTATACAGGTAACGAGTTCAAACAGGTGCAGTTAATACAGGTAATGAGTGGAGAACAGGAGGGCTTCTTAAAGAAAAACTAACAGGTCTGTGAGAGCCGGAATTCTTACTGGTTGGTAGGTGATCAAATACTTATGTCATGCAATAAAATGCAAATTAATTACTTAAAAATCATACAATGTGATTTTCTGGATTTTTGTTTTAGATTCCGTCTCTCACAGTTGAAGTGTACCTATGATAAAAATTACAGACCTCTACATGCTTTGTAAGTAGTAAAACCTGCAAAATCGGCAGTGTATCAAATACTTGTTCTCCCCACTGTATATATATATGTATATCTATGGGTTCTAGCTAGCCCGCTGGATGTGATCTGATCTGAGTTGCTCTGGAATTAGGGATGCAGAATAACTGTATATTTTCTCAGAAATTCCCACATTTTCCAGAAATCCAGAAATTTGGGGAAAGTTCCTGGAATTTTGCAACCGTATCTGCGCTTTTAAGGACTGACCAGAGATCAGATTAGTGTTGCTGTCTCCTCTCGCTCTGCTGTTTTTGCTTTTGGTTGGAGGTCTTCCGTTGGTCTTGATTGTTTTGGTTGCTGTATTGTTGGTTTTGATAGTTGAACTGGTTGTGATTATTGTGATTGTACTGATTCTGGTTATGATTGTGATTATCCGTGTGTTTCCTAGAAGCGAAAGACTTCTGGTAGGTAGCGGCTGAAAAAAACAGAAAGAGATTGTTAATGTCTCGGCCCTGATTAGTTGGGTGGGGGGTAGTCAGTTCTGGTAGTCAGAGACAGATGAAGTGGGCAGTACTCACTGCTCATGCAGGTGATCTTGGGGCTGTCCCATTGGCCATTGTCACGGCAGCGGATGGTGGGGGGGTATCTCTGTATGAAGCCGTTTTTACAGTGGTAACGAATCAGAGTGTTGATCTCATAACGAGGCTTCATAGAACCGAACACACGAGCATCCTTCACTACTGGGGGCTGGCTGCAAGAGACTGGAGGGAGGAGAGAGGACAGGGGTTAGGTATGTGTGTGTGTGTGTGTGTGTGTGTGTGTGTGTGTGTGTGTGTGTGTGTGTGTGTGTGTGTGTGTGTGTGTGTGTGTGTGTGTGTGTGTGTGTGTGTGTGTGTGTGTGTGTGCGTGCGTGCGTGCGTGCGTGCGTGCGTGTTTGTGTGTGTGCGTGCGTTACCTGTGCCCTTCTTGCAGGTGAAGGTGAGGTGGTAGTTGCAGGGTACGTCATTCCACTGTCCTCCCTCGTGCCAGATCATCACCACACAGTCCTCTCCAGACTGGAAGAAACTGTCTGGCTGGTTGGGACGCCAGTGCTCATATTGCTGCAAATACAATCACACACTGTCATCCTCCCCAAAGTTTAGGCCTTTTTACATGCAGCCACATTCATTAGCACCTTTCCTGCATCCCAGTTACTCTGATAGGCCCCACGGCCCTCGTACAGTATAGGATCCTCAATCAGACTACACCTGACCTATAAGCTAGTCACCGCATAACACGGGAGGAATCTTAATGTAACTTCTTCGCAAGTCTCATTAATGACTAGCTGCTATAGGGACCAGATGACAATACATTTCAACAAAGTTATTAGGACATTACATACAGTTCCTTTTTGAACCCCGCTATTCATGTTTCACTATTTTTTATTTCATGACATTCACTGAGGAGGATGGATCTCTCCTTCTGCCTAGGAGGAGCCTCCACTGATGGAGACTTCTACTGCAGTGGTTCCTTATCTATTACTGTACCACTAACTGAATTTTACTCTGCCCCGGAGTACCCCTGAAGTACCCCCTAATGTGCATTTTACCAGTAGGCCTATGGTCTCATGAGTCTTCTTAAGTATCCCCTATGGGTATGCCAAGTACACCCAGGGGTGCTAGTAATTGGGGACTATAGATCCTCAAAAAGATCTACAGCTGCACCATTGAGAGCATCTTGACTGGCTGCAACATCGCTTGGTATGGCAGCTGCATGGCATCCGCCTGCAAGGCGCAACAGAGGGTACGGCGTAGGGCCAAGTACATCACTGGGGCCAAGCTCCCTGCCATCCAGGACCTCGATACCAGGCGGTGTCAGAGGAAGGCCCAAAAAAATGGTCAAAGACTCCAGCCACCCAAGTCAGAGACTGTTCTCTCTGCTAACGCATGCCAAGCAGTAACGATACACTAAGTCTGGAACCTACAGGACCCTGAACAGCTTCTACTCCCAAGCCCTAACACTGCTAAAAAGTGAGTTAAATGGTTAACCAGATAGGGACTATCGTTTTTTTCCCCCCTCGTCTATCTACACACAATACCCCATAATGACAAAGCAAAAAGAGGTTTTTAGATTTTTTTGCAAATGTATTTAAAAAAAACGGATATATCACATTTACATAAGTATTAAGACCCTTAACTCAGTATTTGTCCTGAAGCCACTACTGAGTTGTCTTTACTAAGTGCTTAGGTTCATTGTCCTGTTGGAAGGTGAACCTTCACACCAGTCTGAGGTCCTGAGCACTCTGGAGCAGGTTTTCATCAAGGATCTCTCTGTACTTTGCTCTGTTCATGTTTTCCTCGATCCTGACTAGTCTCCCAGTCCCTGCTGCTGAAAAACATCCCCACAACATGATGCTGCCGCCACCACCACGCTTCACCGCAGGGATGATACCAGGTTTCATCCAGACGTGACACTTGGCATTCAGGCCAAAGAGTTCAATCTTGGTTTCATCAGACCAGAGAATCTTGTTTCTCATGGTCTTAGAGTCCTTAAGGTGACATTTCTCATGTGCTTTTTACTGAGGAGTGGCTTCCGTCTGGCCACTCTACCATAAAGGCCTGATTGGTGGAGTGCTGCAGAGATGGTTGTTCTTGTGGAAGGTTCTCTCATCTCCACAGAGGACCTCTGGAGCTCTGTCAGAGTGACCATCGGGTTCTTGGTCACCTCCCTGGTCCAGGTCCTTCTACCCCGATTGCTTAGTTTGGCCCGGTGGCCAGCTCTAGGAAGAATCTTGGTGGTTCTAAACTTCTTCCATTGAAGAATGATGGAAGCCACTGTATTCCTGAGGACCTTCAATGCTGCAGAAATGTTTTGGTACCCTTCCCCAGATCTGTGCCTCGACACAATCCTGTCTCGGAGCTCTACGGAAAATTCCCTCGACCTCATGGCTTGGTTTTTGCTCTGACATGCCCGGTCAACTGTGGGCCCTTATATAGACAGGTGTGTGCTTTTCCAAATCATGTCCAATCAATTGAATTTACCACAGGTGGACTCCAATCAAGTTGTAGAAACATCTGAAGGATGATTAATGGAAACAGGATGCACCTGAGCTCAATTTCGAGTCTCATAGCAAAGGGTCAGAATACTTATGTAAATAAGGTATTTCTGTTTTTTATTTTACTAAATTAGCAACATTTTCTAAAAAAAACTATTTTCACTCTGTCATTGAGAGTTATTGTGTGCAGATTGATTAGCGAAAAATACAATTTAATCCATTTTAGAATAAGGCTGTAACGTAACAAAATGTGGAAAAAGCAAAGGGGTCTGAGTACTTTCCGACTGCACTGTATCTACCTCAATTGCCTCGTACCCCCGCACATTGGCTCGGCACTGGTACCCCTTGTATATAGCCAAGTTATTGTTATTCATTGTGTATCTATTATTACTACATGTTCAAATGTTCTATTATTTTTCCATTATTCTCTTTCTCTCTGCATTGTTGGGAAGGGCCCGTAAGAAAGTGTTAGTCTCCACCTGTTGTTTACGAAGCATGTGACAAATGAAATTGGATTGGATTTGAATCGTGCTGAGGTGGAGTAAAGGTGTCAGGATGCTTCAGTTCGGCTGGCCGCATACTCGTATTACTCCTTTAAAATACAAAAAAGCGGCAATAGTACTGTTTGTCCAATTTGGGACGCCGTAGCCAGTATGCACTTCCTCAAAACAGTCAGAATTCATCTAAGGTAATTTAAGAAATCTGTCATTCATTTGGATGTTTTTGCCAAATAGAGTTTAGTCAGTGGCTGTAATATACAGAGAAGCCATTAGGGGGCGCTCCATCT
>NC_092109.1:10551542-10555471 GCF_045679555.1 Salvelinus alpinus
CACATCATCTGCATACGCAGACAGTGCTATCGTGGGACCCTTCATTACACCTGGCACAGAGAAACCAGTAAGCTTCGCTCTTAAAAAACAAAGCATTGGTTCAATCGCCAGACTATATAACTGCCCTGAAATTGGGCATCCCTGCCTGATACCCCTTTGGACAGGGATGGGGCAACTCAAACCACCCCCCACCTTCACCATACACGAGGCCCCAGCATACAGTAAATTCATCCAAGACAAAAAAACATCCCCAAACCCAAAGGCTTTCATCGTTTTGAACAAATACTGGTGGTCCACTCGGTCAAAAGCCTTCTCCTGATCCAAAGAAAGTAAACCCACATTTACATCAGACAGTTTACAAATGTCTAGAACATCTCTTATCAGAAACAAGTTGTCAACAATTGAGCGATCAGGTACACAGTAGGACTGGTCCTTGTGGACCAACAATCCCAGATACTCTTTCAACCTGTTTGAGAGACATTTTGAAACTATTTTATATTCTGCACACAGCAAAGCAACAGGTCTCCAATTTTTTATGAGAGCCAAATCCCCCTTTTTTGGCAACAGTGAAAGCACCGCACGTTGACAGGATACAGGAAGAGAACCCTCATGAAAAGATTCACACACCACTTCATAAAAATCCTCCCCAATAGACCCCCAAAAGTGCTTATAGAACTCAGATGGTAAACCATCAATGCCAGGGGCTCGGCCTGTTGAGAGCTGCATAACTGCTGTGGACAGCTCTTGCAGTGTAATGTCAGAGTCCAATGCGACTCTCTGTTCAGGTCCCAATTTAGGAAGACCATGTAACAACTGTTCAGTACACAGAGAGTCACAATCCTCCGCCTTATAGAGGGCAGAGTAGAAATCCACGGCATGTTGACGCATTTCACTGTCATCCGTGGTCACCTTCCCATCAGGGAGACGAAGGCAGACCATCTGTTTACGTTGTAATTTCGACTGTCCAAGGTTAAAAAAAAAGGCACTAGGAGCATCCATATCCTTGAGGGAAGCGAAACGAGACCTAATCAAGGCACCTTTCACTCTTTCATGCAGAAACGACCTCAGTTCATGTCTCTTGTCCTGTAAGTTCATGACTAGTCCAGGGTCATTCTGAGTGAGCAGCTTCAATTCAATTGATTTGATGTCCTGTTCAAGGGCATTGATAGTCTCTTTAACTTCAATTTGAGACAAAGCAGTATACTGTTGACAAAATACTCGTATTTGGGCCTTCCCAACATCCCACCATTGTCTCAAGGACTCAAAATTCCCTTTTGTAACCCTCCATTTTTCCCAAAACAACAAAAACCTTTCACAAAACTTGACATCATGTAACAATTTAACATTAAAATACCAGTAAGGTGATGACCTTCGTGGACAGGACAAGTGAATATCAACAGTTATAATGTGATGATCAGAGAAACCCACAGGAGTAATGGCACACCTTCCAACCCTACTACAGTATTGATCAGATACGTACAACCTATCTAACCTTGCTGCACTGACACGACCTTAATTCACTTTCAACCATGTGTATTGCCTAACTTTTGCATTCCTTACTCTCCACACATCAGAAAGCTCTAACTCAGTTAGTAAGCCAGACAGGAAAGTGGCTGACCGCAGGTGAGGTTCTTCAGCGTTGCGATCAACAGTAAAATCCACAGTACAGTTCCAGTCCCCCCCTACAACCATACACCCCTCTTGGTCACACTGTCTTAAGGTTTCTTTTATTTTATCAAACACAACAAGACGCTCGGTACCCTCATTAGGAGCATAAACATTCAAAAAAACAAACAAAAACCCCATAACATCCACCTTGACCAATAAAACCCGACCCTTGACAATCTCTGTTGTAGATATCACAGTCACCCCTAAACCTGAGGAAAACAAGATGGCCACCCCAGCACTGAAATTAGTACCATGACTGAGTATATGCTGCCCCTCCCACCACATTCCCCAGTCAACCTCATTATCCTCATCACTATGTGTCTCCTGTAGGAAAACTACATTAAGCCTTTTCTGTTTTATTTCTTCTAAAACCCAAGCCCTCTTATTTCTGTCCCTTCCCCCATTAATATTGAGAGAGCCCACCCTTAGTACCTCCATGTAGAAAAGAGAAAGGAAAAGCAGAAGATACCACAGAGAAACCAAAGAGAAAAAAGACACCCTATGAAGCATGATCATCATCATTATTTAAATCTTTTCTTATTAACCTGACCACGTTTCCCACCACCTTTTGCTGCTGTAACAGCAGTAACAAATTTCCTCAAGCGAAACCGCTTCTTCTCACTAAACTGGTCTAACCCCACCGTCTTCTGTAACATCACAGCTGACCTCACAAACTTATCAACATCAAAATATTCTGCCAATTTTACAGATTTCCCAAAAGTCTGATCCAGAAACCCATTTACCTCCTCTAGATCATAAATTGAGTCCTCACCAGCTGCTGTCATATCAGAAGAGATATCCATATCCTTCTCCTGATCCTCCTCAGCTGAGGCCACAGACCACTGACTCCCCTCTACCACATCCCTTTCAACACTCCCCACTTGCACCCCATCACTCGTACCAGGCATCTCCTCCACTACCTGGGAGACTAGCCCCACCTGAACCCCATTACCCGTGGTGGGCATCTCCTCCACTACATGAGAGCCCAGCTCCACATGAACCCCCTCCTGTACCCCATTACTCGTAGTGGGCATTTCCTCTACTACCTGGGAGCCTAACTCCACATGAAACCCCTCCTGTACTCCATTACTCGTAGTGGGCATCTCCTCCACTCCCTTGGAGTCTAGCTCCACATGAACCCCCTCCTGTACTCCATTACTCGTAGTGGGCATCTCCTCCACTACCTGTGAGATTAGCTCCACATGAACCCCCTCCTGTACTCCATTACTCGTAGTGGGCATCTCCTCCACTACCTTTGAGATTAACTCCATATGAACCCCCTCCTGTGCCCCAGTACTCGTACTGGGCACCTCCTCACCAGTCTGAGGAACTGGCTCTTCAACACGGATAACTTGTTCCTCGGCAACAGGTGCTTGTGGCTGCTCAACCACTGTCAGCCCACCTCTCCCTACATCAGTGGGCCCAGGCGTTACGATGACCACCTGCGCCCCTCCCTCTGCCTTCTCCCTTTTCGGGCAAGCATGTCGCTTATGGCCAACATCCCCACACTCAAAACACCGTTGACTACCCGTACTAGCATACGCCATATACATTCTATTGTCATACTTGACTTTAAACGATATCTCTAAAGTCTGCTCCGGTGAGTCCAAAAACATAAACACCTGTCGCCGAAACGACATAACCTGTTTCAACGCCGGGTGTTTGCAACCCAACGGAACACCCTTAATTGTGCTTGCAAACTTCCCAAAGCGCAATAACTCGCGCTCCAATAGCTCATTTGGAATAAACGGTGGTACATTTGAAATCGTTACCCTTGTTGACGGAGAAAAAAGCGGGGTAACTTGAATAAACATTCCCTTAAGAAGTACGCCCTGCTCAACCATACGATCAACAAGGCGCTCTTCCTTAAGAAATACCACCACCGCTTTATTCATCCGTGACGCATACGCAACATTATCGTATCCTACCTTCTCTCCTACGGCGACCAGAAACTCCTCCACCGTGACAGTAGCTTCAGTGACACACCTAAAGCCGTGCCGAAGTGACAGGGACGGCATTCCAATTCTGGAAGCCATCCCCGCCAAAATCAAGGTAATTTCGATACGAAAAAACCTAAATACTTAATTCTACCACACAACAAAAAATATATATATAATAATCTTAATCATGCACAGAAGAAACCAAAGAATGCCACCAAGAAAGAAAAAACCGAAGGAAAGTTCTGAATATCTTACTCTACACAACACACGCACTCACTCAATCAATCATTCAATTCCCAGCATGCACCAAACACTCCCAGC